>NW_028274813.1:52812045-52963560 GCF_037043125.1 Eumetopias jubatus
GATCAGGTCCTTTTGCAGTGGGAAACTAGATAACAGCAGGGATTATTATTTATTTGGATTTTTATTTTTTGATGGTGCCCTTGGAGTAGTGAAGATTAACCAAGACCTCAGGAATTAAAAAAAATCCAAGGAAAACAGGTTTTGATGAGAATCATTTGGCAAAGATTGCTGCATCTCCTTGAACCCTCTAAAAAAAGAAGAAGACAGGAGCAACCTCACAGATTACCGGCATCTGGAGTTTCGGTAAGCCATGGATTTCATTGACTTCAGTTATATTTAATTTCATAAACTGTAGTCTCCAAATGTTTAGCATGAACTGACCAGCATCCTTGTAAGATAGAAACCATGGAGAATTTTCCATTGTCCCCCCTTGCTTTTTCTGTCTATATCCTCCCCTCGGATAACACTCAATCTCTATTATGATTCATGGCAGGTGACAGCAATGTGGGAAACTTTCTTTGTCTGGGAAATGCCACTGGGGCAGTTATCACATTTGGGTCTAAATTTTCAAATGAATGGGAGAGTAACATTGATATTCATGTGTTTTATTGACAATGTTGAAGTTGAGGAATGAGACACCTGGGTGTTGCGGTTATGATTATTTTAACTTTGGTGGTGCCAAGGAACAACACTCACTCTTGGTAAAAACCACAAGGCTGCAGCTGAAGAAGGCAGCTAGGCCTCTGAGGTTGCTCTCTGGCTGACACTGAGCAGAATGAGATTGAGGGGGGAGAATTGGAGCTCTGATTTCCTTGGGACTTTAATTTCTCCATGGGAATTTAATGAGGGTTGGGTTGGGCGCTGTCCACCACAGTTATGGCTGAAATCAGAGGTGGACCTTGAGGATGAGATGTGGACACCAGAGGTGTTTGCTCTTGTCCACCCCTCACATAGCTCACATTCACATGTATCCTACATTAAGTCCACTTTTTCACTGAGTCTTTAAGGAGGTGGCTGGCCTTAATATCTATATAAGACTCAATCTAGTGGGTTAGAAGAATAAGCATTAGTTTTTGCTGTGCAGTTGGTCACAAGGCCATGACTGATATTTTCTCCCTCCTCTACATTCTAGAGTTCTCTTAGCATTTGGGTGGAGGTAGTAAGCCTGCTTGGCATGGTGATACAGACAGAACTTCATCCCTGAGGGGCCTGAACCCTTGGTTGTCTTTTGCTTTTATTAGGTATTGGTTGCTGCAGTTGTCCATTTGCTCTTATACCTGGATAGGAAAACATCAGAAAATGTCAGCAAGTGGATGTCCTAGGTACCGATGTGCCTTGCTATGCCCTTATTTATAACCAAGAAGCAGCAATTTTGGTCCCTTATGATAATCAGAATTCAGGATCTACAACATCGTAACATTTTTGCTGCCTGCTGGGCCACTGGCATAAGGATCTCAAAGTGATCAGGTTGCTAATTGTAGTTTCAGATTCAGTGCAGTCCTTGCCATGCTGCCTGGTGGGAGTACCCCCTTGCCCCACCCTGCCAACCTAAGAACCAAGACCTCTAATCAGACAGCCCAAGATGGTAGGAAGTAAAGCGCATATTCTGCACATGGAGTCACTGGGAGTGACAGAGAGTGGCCCAGCACCACATCCACTCCTTGGTTCTGTACCCATGTATTCAGCTATTGGGTCACAGATCTCTATATTAGTCATAGGTTGAACTGCTTGTGCTGCACCTGGAGGACAGTACCCCTATCTTGCAGGGTATCATCCCTGAATTAGTACCTTAGCTGAACTTTAATAGGGTGTTCTATTATTCCCATTAGTCCTTACTTCCGGGGGAATCTTAGCTCATATAGAACACTCCCCAAAATATGCTGCTGAAATCAGGGGTTAGGCTGAGAGAATGTGACTCAGGCTTCAGAGGCATCTGCTATAGGGGAGAAATGTTGGTATTATTTAAAATGACCATAAAAGTTGTGAAGGCTGCTTTAATTTTTGCCTCACAGATAATTTTTTTCTGGCTTTATTGAGGTATGGTTGACAAAAAACATTGTATATATTTAAGAAATACAACGTGATGTTTTGATATATGTATACATTATGAAATGATTACCACAGTCAACCTAATTTATCTATCACCTTACATATTTACCTTTCGTGTGTGTGTGTTAAGAACACTTAAGATTCACGCTTGGCAAATTTCAAGTGTATTATTAATACATTATTATTAACTATAGTCACCATGCTGTACATTAGGTCTCAGAACTTACTCATCTTATAACTGAAAGTTTGTAACCTTTGACTAACATCTTCCTTATCCCCCAGTTGTTGGTAAGCACCATTCTACTCTCTGTTTCTATGAAGTTGACTTTTTTGGATTGTAGTATAAGTGAGATCATGCAGTATTTGTCTTTCTGTGCCTGGCTTATTTTACTTAGTATAATGTCCTCCGGATTCATCCATGTTGTCCAAGATTTCTTTCTTTTTCAGGGCACAGTGATATCTATTATTTCTGTATATGATGAATGGATAAAGAAAATAGATATACTTACCCCATTCAATACCACACTTTCTTTATCCATTCGTCTGTTGACAGACATTTAGGTTGTTTAGGTTGTTTCCTTATCTTGTCGATTGTGAATAATGCTGCAATGAACATGGGAGTGCAAATATCTCTTTAAGATACTGAATTCACTTCCTTTGGCTCTATGCCCAGAAGTAGGATTGCTGGATTCCACAGAAGTTCTCTTTTTAATTTTTTTGAGGACTCCCCATACTGTTTTCCAGACTATCTATACCAATTTACATTCACACCAACAGTGTTTAAGGAGTTCCTCTTTACATCCTTGCCAACACTTGTTGTCTTTTGACTTTTGGTAATAGCCATTCTAACAGGTGTGAAGTGATATCTCACTGTGGTTTTGATTTGCATTTCCCTGATAATGAGTGATGTTGAGTCCCTTTTCATTTGCTTGTTGGGACTTTGTATATCTTTTTTGAAAAATGCCTATTCATGTCCTTTGCCCATTTTAAAATCAGATTTTTTTTTTCTGTTGAGTTATAGGAATTCCTTAAATAATTTGGCTGTTAACTCCTTATTGGATATATGGTTTGCAAATATTTTCTCCCATTCCATACATTGCGTTTTCATTTTATTGCCATGTGGAAGGGGCATAGGAGCTTTCTGGGTTTTCTTTTATAAGGGCACTAATCCCATTCATGAAGGTTCCACCCTCATGACCTGATCACCTTCCAAAAGCACCACCTCCTAATATAATCACATTGGTGGTTGGGATTTCAACACATGAATTTTGGAGGACAAAAACAGTCAATTGCAAAATTTTAACTGAAACTAGGTAATATAAATGCCAGGTACGTTGTATTTACCCCTCAAAAAAAAAAGGAGGAGGAAGAACAAGAAGAGAGTGACTCGTTTTGAAGTTGAAACTTCAACCTCTTTCCTCTCTCCCCACCTTTTGAAAAAACTGTTCATGCTTGGAATTTACCAAAGATACACAGGCCCTAAATGGAAAATCTGAACATATGTGTAATATCTGAACGAACTTACAGAATTTTTTTATTTACTATATATCATTTGCATTAAAAAATGTCTACTTTCTCAATCTTAGAATAACTAATTTGTGCTTAATCTGGTATTTATTACTGTGGACATTTTTTTCTTATTCTCCTTGTGCTCTCTGCTTAGCAGTGTGGTGTTGCTGAGAGGTTAAATAAGCAGAAAGACAGCAACATCAAGGTCGAGTCGAGTGTATAAAGACATAACATACCCAGAAGAAACTGAATCCATGATACATTTGATGTTGCATGATCAGCAAGCACTCCACCTTCCCATGCCTCTTAACAGTTTTTTTCTGATTAACTATTTTCTGATCACTTTGTTGGATAACAATAGTACTTAAAAATATATGACACTATACAAGTGTAAGATAATATTTTCCCAGTACACTATATGAAAGAATTGGAAGACAGGGGAGAAGGTGGTTGTTAATATGCTCTTAGGCCAAGAAGGAAGTTGAATTATTTGACTTAGTCAGAAGAAAAAAATGTTATTTAAAACTGCAGCTAACCAATGGTACCTGTTTCTGTCCCACGGGAGTGGCATAATTTTCATATTAGACTTTTAAAGAACAGTGTTGTCTACCATCAATGTTAGTTTATTAGCTCTGAGGTCCTTTGTCCTCCAAACCTTCAATTAAGGATGACTCTCCTTGGTGGTAATGGTGTTTTGAAGAAATTTAAGGAAAGGGCTGGTTCCAAATCAGGGAATGATTGGGGAGATGAAATTTGAGTGAGACAGTTCAGGAAATCAACTGTAAGGCAATTGTGAGCTTATGAGCCCCCAGGAATCCTGGGAGGCAGTAGTCTTCCCTTTAGACGTGGGATAAGAGTTTGAAACCATTCTTATACATTTCAGAGATCAGAGTGACCTCAGATGATATCCAGTGACTCTCTTCTGTGTTCCTAAACCGCCTTTCAATTCTGATACAGGAGCTATTTCAGTTGAGTGGAGCATTAAATGCAGAACTCTGGCCAGAAGGAAGATCAGGAGCTTTCAGATTTTGTCAATGAACACAAGTATTTAAATACATTCTTCTGTATTCATACAATGATAGCTTCTTTATAACATTATGTTAAATGAAATGATATTAAATATCATTTTTTAAACAGATTTATTTATGTATTTATTTTAGAGAGCATGCCCACATGGGGGAAGGGGCAGAGGGAGAGAATCCTCAAGCAGACTCCCCACTGAGGGTGGAGCCTGAGGCCACTGATTTCATGACTCTTAGTTCATTTTTTTTTTCAAGATTTTATTTTTGCACACGCATGCACATGAGACAGAACATGCAAGAGAGCAAGAACGAGCATGAGCACAAGCAGGGGGTGGGGGAGGGGCAGAGGGAGAGGGCAGAGGGAGAAGCAGACTCCCGACTAAGCAGGGAGCCCGATGCGGGGCTCGATCCCAGGACCCTGGGATCATGACCTGAGCCGAAGGCAGATGCTTAACCGACTGAGCCACCCAGGCGCCCCTAAACATAATTTTTATAAATAGTTTTTAAAAAATGCAAGTGATTCATAATTTGACTGATCTAGCTACTTGTTATTGAAAATTGAGTAAACTTCATTGTCTCTACAGAATTCTGGATCATCTTTTTTATTCAAGTCATTAATAGAGCTTGCCTTTGCAGCAAACTTTTACTTTTATTGTCCTCTCCCCCATCTCTTTTCACCCATTTATATCTTTTTTTTTTTTAAGATTTTATTTATTTATTCGACAGATAGAGAGACAGCATAAGCAGGCAGAGTGGCAGGCAGAGGGAGAGGGAGAAGCAGGCTCTCCGCTGAGCAGGGAGCCGGATGGGGGGCTCGATCCCAGGACCCTGGGATCATGACCTGAGCCGAAGGCAGACGCTTAAACGACTGAGCCACCCAGGCGCCCCCACACCCATTTATATCTTGATCTTTATATCCTGCAAGTCCCATGGTTAATTTACTCACCCTTCTATTTCAGATTTCTGGGAAAATACATACCTTTTCCTTCAAAACACCCTTACCTTTATTTTTTTATTCAGAAGCCATTTCTATTTCCTATTGAGGTAGGAGTTCTTTGAAAAGATTACTCTAGAATTTCACATGTTTTCTGTTTTACCTTAAGGGTACTTGAATTTGTCTTAGATTGTCAGTTTTCACAGTCTTAACCATGCTGCATGTCATGGGCATGTTGCTATGTCTCTAGATGGCAGTACAGGACCATCCAAGAAGCTCACAGACTTCCTGCTAGACATGCACAATTGGTGTTCCTGCTTCTGTAAGTGATGACCTTCACTTACCAATGATAGCGTCTTTAACTTACATTATTTCCCCTTTTGACCCAGTCTTGAAACATCTGATCACTAATTATATCTGGCATCAAGTTGAAATTTGTAAAACACCAAGGTAGCTACAGGGGGCTAGATCATGTTTAGGGTGCTACAAAGTCTTACTATCCATGAAACTTGGCATTCTAATAATAATAATAATTAATAATAATAATAATGATAAAGACAGCCTAGAATTTTAAGAATTCCTGTTCTTGGATTGACACATTACTAGGGCACCTAGTATAAAAATTGAATGCTGTACAGCACTTCAAATTAGCACCGCAAGTCTAAATATTCACAATCCATAGGTAGCATTTATTGTTGTTTCCCAGCTAGCACCGATCATTACTTATCTTGGGCATTTCAATGTTTTGCTATTATGGGGCACTTTATTATGAAGGCAGATTCAAGAAGATTCTAGTCAATTTGCCACCCTTTCCTCTGCCCTGCCTTTAAATCTCCTGACATGTGCCTGTGACCCTTTGTTGGTGAGTTTGACTCCCTTATGAGCCACTTAACTTTGCTTCTTTTCATGACTTCAGCCTGGATCTTTAACACTAGACAGCCTCTTTGGAAATGCATTACCCTGGCCTTGAGGGGGATAAGAAGTGGGAATTTGTATTCTCAGTGCAAATCCTTCATTACTCACAGACAGTCAACCCAAAGCCTCTGCAGCAAGGCTTTAGTACTGTTATCAGAGTGACTGATGGGGGCTGAACGCTTGAAAGGTTGTGGATTGTCACCTGAATCTGTGCGAGTTCCTTTGCATTCCCCCTGCCACCATTCTCATTCAGGCAGGGGTTATTGGCTATGCTTCCTTGCTGTGTTCCTTCTTGCCTTAAGCCCTTGCACAGCTTGGTGTCTCTTTATAATTCACAATTCTTTAGTGCCTCCCCACTCCCAAATGAACAGTCCAAATTCTCTAGCTACCCCGTTATGATGTAGCTCCAAGATGTTTTAAAGTTCTCCATAATGTGTTCCCTAGAAAATTGGACTACTCAGTATTCCTTGCAGAAATGCTATGCTTTTCAGTCTCTGGACTCATTCTCACCCGGTTTCCTATCTCTGGAATATGCGTTCCCCTACCTCCATTTCACACTCTTGAGATCTTACCAATTCTTCAGAATCTGGCTGAAATTTCACTGCACCTACGAAATGTTTTTCTGTACTCCACACCAGAAGCAATCTTCTGTTTTTGTAGCACCTATAATGCTTTGTTTTTGTCACTTTTACAGCATTTGTAATGCTTTTTATTGGTTATTTGTTCATATGTCTTATCTTCCCTGCTGGCTTGCAGGCTTTTTTTTTTTTTTAAAAGATTTTATTTATTTATTTGACAGAGAGAGGGAGAGGCACAAGCAGGCAGAGCAGCAGACAGAGGGAGAGGGAGAAGCAGATGCCCTGCTGAGCAGGGAGCCTGATGCGGAACTCAATCCCAGGGCCCTGGGATCATGACCTAAGCCAAAGGCAGGTGTTTAACTGACTGAGCCACCAAGGTGCCCTGGATTGCAGGCTTTTTAAAGGACAGGGATTTTATCATATTATTCTTTTTGTTTATCTTAATACCGAGGACAAAATAGGCCAACCCAAAATTTTAAGACATCATCTCACTTTTGCAAAAGTATATGTACATAATTGATGGTAAATGAGACTTTTTCTGTTATTATGGAATTCTGGCTAAATCCTAAAGCTGAGGACAATGAGCAATAAGTACCCCTGCATTTTCAAGAGACGTAATATGCCAGAGAACTTGCTGTAAGATGCTGGACCAGCCCAGCCCAGCCCAGTATCCATCATTATCATCAGCCTATTTAAGTAAAACCTGGACATATATTATGAGGATTCTTTGGAGGGAGCTTACAGTACTTGAGTCTTTGAATCTTCTCCAAAAGCCAAATAGAAGGAGACATGAGAGGTCCCCTCAGTGAGGCTGAAAGCATACTTATAATAGAGGGAGGCTGGCATTTTGCTCCCCTTTTGGGTGTCTGCTGAACAGCACAAATGTACAGATATGGAGCATGAGAAGTTTTATGAGAGAACTAGATACCTATGGTCAGGACTTTGGGGCCAAATTTAAGGAAGATCAAAACTGGCTACTGTCTCTCACTTGGACAATCCTGACTTTGAGAGGCTACTTGAAAGTGGGCAGTAGTGAGGATGGGCAGGGACACAGATTTGTGAATTCTTTGAGCCAAGAGAACACTGAGGAGGATGTTAATGGTCTTGAAAGTGTCTTCCCAAAGAGGGTGCTTACTCTGGGGAGGGAGTCCAGTAGAAAGAAACTGGGTGAACCAACAGAGGGTAGATATGGGGGGAGGGTTAGTAACCTAGAAAGTATTGTTGGTGTCATATGCACGGAGGTGGGCAGATGTCTCTAAAGAAGTATGAGAACAATGCTCTTCACTCCATGAGAGAGAACTAGAATTTTGTTGACTTCCATGACAGTGGGTAATTAATACAGGGCAGCAGCTAAGTAAAAAAGGCCTTTGTTCTCATCCCTCCTGCTAGTCAGATCCAAATTCTTGGTTAGAGCCAGAAGGAGGAGAGAGGAGGTAAAGCATGGAAGGTAAAAGAACATAACAGTCTCCTTCCTCTGCCTTTGTGACCCTGTAGGTCTCTAATCCTTGGATCATTTCTGAAATTTGAGAGAGGATCAACTGTTCTAATAGGTGAAAGTGACTGGCAAAGCAGTCAAGATGTCTAGGGGGAGGGGAAGGGAGAACTGCTAGAACCAGTTTGAAGGAGGTGGCACTAAAATATGTATTTTTTTCTGATTGTACCCTACCAGGTTTTGCCCATTAAATAAAACATTATACATATCTATGTATTTATCATGAGATCACACATGATTTAAATTTCTTACTTATCTAAATTTCCTAATTTTTCTAAAATGAATGTGTATTATATAAAAATATGTATAAAATAATTTGATTTTAAATAGGAAATTTGAAAAACAAAAATATTTTAGAAAAAAATAAACTTACACAATTATTTTCAAACACAATTGCAGTAATATTATTTATACGACTTTGTGTCCTGCTTGTATAATGTAGCACCCTTCCATGACCTTATTTTTTTATTTTTTTAAAGATTTTATTTATTTATTTGACAGAGAGAGACACAGCGAGAGAGGGAACACAAGCAGGGGGAGTGGGAGAGGGAGAAGCAGGCTTCCTGCCAAGCAGGGAGCCCGATGCGGGGCTCGATCCCAGGACCCTGGGATCATGACCTGGAGCCGAAGGCAGATGCCTAACAACTGAGGCACCCAGGCGCCCCCTTCCATGACTTTAAATATCCTGGAAAACATGAAGGAGAAATTATAGAGGAAATAGAAGGCATTTAACATCCTTACTGCTGGATAGTTACATTAGTTCCAGCTTGTGCTATGGTTATCTCCATATAATAAATCCTATGTTTTGTATGCTTCTCTGATGTTTGCCTTTAATCTTTTAGTATTTCCTTCCTTCCTTGAACACTTATTATGTATCAGTTACTATGTTATTAGGTACCAGTTATATGGATTATAACTGTTAGGAAGAGGTGGGCGTGGCTCTCAAGAGCTCACAGTGTAATGGGGAGAGAGATAACCTTAAAGAGAGTATATTAGCATTTTGTATGAGTGATGATAGTGATATGAACAGAACTTTATGGGAAAACATTCCTAACCTGGCCTGGGAGGGCGTTTGGAGAGGTGAGCAAGTGGTAAGGCACAGGATATGTATGGGATAGGGTGGTGAGGGAAGGTAGAGGAGGGAGAGAGTATAAGTAAAGCCAGGGAAGTTAGAAACAACACTGTCTGGGGTATGCAGATGGGAAAGAAGAGGATTATAAAAACCCCACAGTTAAATGATAATGATAAGGGATCTACTTTATAGGGTTGTTCTGAGGATTAAATGAAACCAGATAAATTGCTCAGCAAGATACCTGACAACAAACACTCAGATTTAGCTAATACTTCCATTATTATCTACGTAATTGTCCCTACTCTGTGTGTATACTGTATGTTACTAAAATCAGGCCCAGCTCTTTCTCGGGCCTTTTTTTGCATGGCCATGTGGAAATCCCCATCGTCACAGGAAAGCCAAGGCATGCACAGCTTGTCCTGTGTACCCAGCACTGTTCTAAGTGTTGTCTACGCACTGAGAGTTTAGGTGGCCAGGCGGCCTGATTCTAGAAGCCATGCCCCAACCCCGACAGGATAGTCCCTTGCCACACATTCTTACTCTGTCTTCTCAGTTCTAGAGATAAAACTGTCCAATACTCTCCTTCCAGAGGGGGCTGATTGGCACTGACTCAGGTCTACAATCTGACTTTGGTGATAATGAACATGAATAAATTAAGACATTATTAATTCAAAACTGGTAAATGCATCTCTGACTCAGGTCCTGTGGATGCTGAAGTCTGACCTCTCATCTTCTTCCTTTCTTCTTTTCTTTTCTTTCTAGATTTATCTATTTACTTATTTGAAAGAGAGAGAAAGAACAAGAGCAGGAGAGCATGCATGAGCAGGGTGTGGGGCAGAGGGGGAGAAAGAGGGAGGACTCTGTGCTGAGCATGGAGCCCAACACGGAGCTCACCTTACGACCCTGAGATCATGACCTGAGCTGAAACCAGGAGTCAGACCCTGAACTGACTGAGCCATCCAGGTGCCCCCTCATCCACTTTCTATTTCTGACTTTATAAGGTTTCCTGGACCTTTTAGTGTCCCTCATTTAATAATTTTATTGTCCTTATTTACTCCTCCATAGTGATTAGCAATAAAAATCTTTAAACTGAATCCATTTTTGTCAGGGGGAGCAATACCATGGGGATCTAGGAAGACAGGGTCACACTTTGCAGATGAACTTGAGGAGATAGCCTCAAAAAAGAGTAGATAGAGCAAGTGTGTTGGACGGAATAATGGCCCCCAACAAAGAGATTTGAATATGCTATCCTGCTGACTTTGAAGATGGAGGAAGGGACCCCTGAGCCAAAAAATGCAGGCGGCGTCTAGGAGCTGGAAAAGGTAAGGAAACAAGATCCTACCCCCTAGGGGCACCTAGGTGGCTCAGTTGGTTAAGCGGCTGCCTTCGGCTCGGGTCATGATCCCAGGAGCATGGGATCAAGTCCTGCATTGGAGTCCCTGCTCAGTGGGAAGCCTGCTTCTGCCTGCCTTTCTCCCTGCTCGTGCTCTCTCTCTCTCTCTCATAAATAAACAAAATCTTAAAAAAAAAAAAAAATCTTTCCCCCTAGAGCTTCCAGAAGTAACACAGCCCTGCTGACACCGTGACCACTCACCACACTTAATAAGACCCATTTAGGACTTCTAACCTCCAGAATTGTAAGAGAATAAACTTGTTAGTCGTAAACCACTCAATTTGTGGTAATTTATTATAGCAGCAACAGGAAGCTAGTACAGCAGGTGAGAGGAAGATGTAGCAGCAGCATGCAGGCCCAAGGCTGGTCACAGACTCGGGCTGGAGCGCATTTCAGGGGCTTGTTCAGCGGGAGGCTCCTGTGCACTCCACTCCTTCCCACTCCCTGCATGACAGTGTGCATTAGCATTGGGCATGACCCAAAGATCTCTGAACCTGGCAGACACGTTGGTGAAAAAGCTCTGATTGGTGCAATAGAACGTAAGGGTGAAAAGAGGTGTGTAGAAATATTTTGTCAAGAAAACAGTTTTGTGATAAGGAAAATTATTTGTATTATCGAATAAGGCAGAATTACAAAGGAAAGCATTATGTTTATATAGCAGTTTGTAATTCATGTAGCATTTTCAAAAACTTCAAAAATTCACTCATTTTCAAAAATTCACTTATTTTCAAAACATTTCAGAACAACTTTTCATGGTAGCAATGGGCAAGAAACATTATTATCTTTCTTTCATGGTTGAGGCAACTGTGAGATACAGAAATAATTACATCATTTGGCCAGGGTCACACAGTTTCTAAATGACAGCTAGAATTTGAACTCAGGTCTTAATGTCTTTTAAATCCAGGTCCTTTTTGCATTACCCCTTGCTATATCAGGTGAATACTATAAAACCCTAGTTTTAGTTGATAAAACGCTAGTTTATTTCCCCAGGAATGACACTATCAAAGTAAGGGATTTTTTTTTTTAGATTTTTATTTTATATATTTGAGAGAGTATGCCTGCAGGAGAGCACAAGTCGGCGGGGGGGGGGGGGCAGAGGATGAAGCAGGCTCCCCACTGCATGTGGCTAGATCCCAACCCTGAGATCCTGACCTGAGCGGAAGCTAGAACTTAACCAACTGAGCCCCCCAGGTGCCCCAGAAAGGAATTCTATATATTTGTGTGCACAAATTGGAGACCACATAACACTCTCCAGCTCCAACTTCTAGCAATATTTCTCGATATTTTAAACATTTTGTTATAGTGACCACAGTCTATGAAATTACAACTTTTTGTGATTTTTTTTTGAAGATTTTATTTATTTATTTGACAGAAAGAGACACAGTGAGAGAAGGAACACAGCAGGGGGAGTGGGAGAGGGAGAAGCAGGCTTCCTGCGGAGCAGGGAGCCCGATGCAGGGCTCAGTCCCAGGACCCTGGGATCATGACCTGAGCCGAAGGCAGATGCTTAACGACTGAGCCACCCAGGTGCCCCATAACTTTTCGTGATTTTAATATTGTTAAAACAGTTTATAAGAGGGGGTACGCCACTTGGCTGGTCTTATTGATCCAAAATTTGAACGCCTCTTCCCATTCTCACTATTTATTTTAGGAAATCAATGATTTGTATACCTAAATATAAATTCCAAAGATATTCTGAGATTTAGGAGAGATTTGGTAGAATGATGACAGAGACCTGGGCCACAAATATTTAATTCAGAATATTTAAAAATAAACTACAGTAGTAATTATGTATCTAGAATAGTGTTTCAAACGTGAATAGTTTAATCAGCTATATGTATTATTTATATAGTTTTGTAATATTTATATAATAAATAAATATATGCATAATATATTATATATAATATTATAGTATATCTGCCAAAGATTTTTCCCTTTTAAGTGTTTTATTTGTAAGGCTAAATTTGGAACATGATTTAGAGAACTGAAGTAATTCATCTTTTAAAAGGGAACGGAAAAATCTCACTCTTGTAACATGAGTTTTTAAGGATTTAGTATTATTTAAAAATCCCTTCATTACCACTGAACATATTTGCATTTGAGAGATGAAATGTAGGTGCAAGCCTCCTTGTTAAGCTATTTGTTATCTTCTGAGGATTACTTCTCTAATACCAGCTAGTTTCATGCTCTTAGCTTTAATGTTCAACCTAATATAAAACTGAACTCAGAAAGACATCCTGATGTTATAGTCCTAAATTTTTACTTGAGACCAAGGTTTCCCAAATTGTGAAGTTATTAGAATTACCCAAAATACTCGTTAAAAATAAAGTTCACCTTGTCCCCGATCAGAATCATCAGATGGTAAGGTCTAGGAAACTATTCTTTCAGGGTCCTGATGCTTTTTATCATTAGGCAGTTTTGAGAAATTGCTTGATACCAGTGATATCTATACCGAGTATACCTGGGGAACTTATTAAATGTATGTTTCTGGATTCCATCCCCAAGTACCCAGATTTTAAAATATGTGAGTGGTCCATTAACAAGCCCTCGAAAAAGAGGCTGGGAGTGTCAAGGCTCTGGGTCAGCAGAATGGGGTCTGTGGTCATCAGAGATCGACAGCTTGTCAAACTTGGAAATCCTGGAGAGCAGGCAAGTGCTGAAATGACATAATAGGAAAGAGCCTCAAGCCAGGAATCATGGCAGATGGATCAATTGTCAGTAGAATTACTCTCTGAGCAGAAGACAAGAGCCTGACTCTACCATGAAGTCCATCTGAACAAAGATGGTGATTTGTATGCCTATTAGGAAAGTGGACTCTGCGGGTCTGGATTTGCAGAGTAAGCAGCAGGGTAATTGCAACGGGTGAGGAATCAAAATAAGTCTAATTGCAAGGAGGTTGAATACTGGTTAGAGAAAGGGAGGAAGCTATAGTTTCTGGTGGTTTCTGATAACCTAGACTTCCTTAGTCCCCAAGTATCTTCCTTTAGAACACTTCCCCAAAGCATGGTCTTCAGTTGCTTTTATAAGCCTCACCGAGGGTAGGGGGAGGTTGTTTGTTATAAATGCAGGTTTCTGGGCCCTACCTTAGATTGTTGGATTAAAAGTCTGTAGAAGTGAGACCAGGAAATAACATTTTAAATAAGCTTTTGATGATTCTTATACATACTAAAGTTTAAAACTTATGACCTTATCAGAGGTCCTGAAGCCTGAAATATGTCCAGACAGGCATTTTACTGGTAAAAATGCAAACCCACTGGGAAGGATGATACATTAAATAGAATATCAAACATTAAATAGAATATCAAACATTAAATAGAATATCAAACATTAAATGAATTAGCTCTCTGGAGGAAAAAGGAGCTGAAATAGGAATTTAATTGGGGGAGAAGGAGGAGGAAGTAAATGAAAAGTAAAAGCAAAGAAACCTTCCCGGTTGGGTCTGAGTCTGGTTTTGCATTTATGTGGGGGAGAAGTATTTAGGGGGATAGGAAAATTGGAGGCTTTGTTTGCAGATGGGTTTCAGCAGCACCTTCGACACAGAAGCATACTGGTGTGGCTGGGACAGAGCAGTTGAGTGTTTCTATTGTAAAATGAGATGATTTTTATGGGAGCATACAAATGCTATCTCTGAAAACTTAGGGATGTCCTCCAGTGTTTCTTAGAGTGCCTAAATGACTATTATAGTTTTATGATTGATTACTTCAAAGACCCCTGGAACGTATTTCACTTGCACACTTAAAGGGTACTCTGGTTTTAGTGACTAGTTCTTTTGAAATAAACATTCTAGAAAAGTGAGAGAATTTTAAAATTCAAGCCCTGTAGTTTGTGGATATATTCTAGAAGATAATCCAATGATCCTTTTTCTATTTCTACCCTCATGAAACAACCATTGGATCTTAATTTGGCCTCTTCAATGTACCTAGCATTCTGGGCAATCACTGGTCCGCTTCTCATTGTAAATTATTAAATTGACATCTTGTGTTGCAAGTAGTACTGTTGTAAGTTTGATATCTAGTGGGCATGAGTCTAGGGACTCATCACTTTTGGGTAACCTGTTAAAATTGAGTTTACTGATTTGTAAAGCAAATGATCAATTTCTTCTGATCTTACCAAGATGTAGATGTCTTGTGTCAGGACATCTACCTATCAGGTTAAGGCCATTGTATTAGTTATCTATTGCTGCATAACAAATTACTGCAAAAATTTGGTTCTTTATTTTATTTTTTATTTTTTATTTATTTATTTATTTTTAAAGATTTTATTTATTTATTTGAGACAGAGACAATGAGAGATAGAGAGCATGAGAGGGAGGAGGGTCAGAGGGAGAAGCAGACTCCCTGCCGAGCAGGGAGCCCGATGCGGGACTCGAATTTTTATTTTTTAAGAGAGGGATGGGGAAGGGCCAAAGGAGAAGGAGAGAGAATCTTAAGCAGGCTCCACACCCAGTGCAGAGCCCTTTAGGGGGTGCCACCTCACGGCCTTGAGATCATGACCTGGCTGAAACCAAGAGTCAGACCCTTAACCGATTGAGCCACCCAGGTGCCCCATTTTTTTTTTTTATTCTTTAAACAATAAACATTATCTTACAGTTTCTGTGTTTCAGAAATTCAGAAGCAGCTTAGCTGGATGAGTCTAACTTGAGGTTGCAATCAAGATGTAAGCCGGGGGGCGCCTGGATGGCTCAGTGTTAAGTGTCTGCCCTCTGCTCAGGTCATGATCCCAGGGTCCTGGGATTGAGCCCCGCATCGGGCTCCCTGCTCAGTGGGAAGCCTGCTTCTCCTTCTCCTACTCCCCCTGCTTATGTTCCCTCTCTCGCTATGTCTCTCTGTCAAATAAATAAATAAATAAAATCTTAAAAAAAAAAAAAGATGTAAGCCAGGGCTGCTGTCATATAAAGACTTGATGTTGGCTAGAGGATTTACATTCAAATTGGTGTGTTCATGTGGCTGGCAAGTTGCTCTTGGCTAATGGTGGTAGGCCTTAGTTTCTCCTCATGTGGACCTCTCAACAGGCTGCTTGAGTGTCTTCATGACATGGCATCTGGCATCTCGCATGGCTAGTAATGTAAGAGAGAACAAAGCAGAAGTGGTAATGCCTTTAATTTCTGCATTATCTGTTACACAGGCAAGCCATGAGTCAAGGTGGGAAAAGACTTCCTAGGGCATGGGTATGAGGAATACCAGGAGGCTATGATTACGGGGGCAATCTTGGAAGCCTGCCTATCATACTACTGATATTGCAGTATCACAAGTGACATATTTATTATATTATACTTACATAGTTTATGCTTTTTAAAATTAGAATCCTCTGGGGCGCCTGGGTGGTTTAGTCGGTTGAGCATCTGCCTTTGGCTCAGGTTATGATCTTGGGAGTCCCGGGATTGAGCCCCGAGTCAGGTTCCCAGCTCAGCAGAGAGTCTTCTCCTTCTGCCCCTTACCCGGCTTGTGCTCTCTCTCTCTCTCAAATAAATAATAAATACAATCTTAAAAGAATAAAATTAGAATCCTATAATTTCTCAGGCTCCATATCCAAAAGAAAACCTTTGCTTTTAGTTTCTTATAGTAGGTTCACTATTTCTTTTTTTTTTCCCCCTTGGGAATTTTTTTTCCTGGCTTTTGAGCTGTGGAGACCAGATGGACAGTTTTTGGCAGAAGGAAAATCATAATTTCTCTTATTTAAAATCATTTTATGATGAAATACTACATTTAGGCTTTGTCTAAAAGTCCCCTGGTTGTGTGTCTTTGAATCCTCCACTTTTCATTTTGTTTTTGGCTAGCAGTGAGACTCCATGAATTTAAAAAATCAAAAGAAATATTTTTCAGCCTTCATGTAGTACAATTTTTAAGCCTATAAATACAGTTTATGTTTATGCATGTCTTCTCCAGTTGTTCAAATAAGAATATTTATGTAGTGTTATTTCTATACTCTCAGGAATGTATTATAGAAATTATCATTGAAGAATTCATTGTTTTTCTGACAGTTATGTCTTTGCTGCATCATTCTTAGAGGAAATCTTCTTGACAGCAGTATTTGTGTTCTATGTCTGGAAATATCTATAAAATATATTCAATTCTCTGAATATCTCAAAGGAAGAGTTGCTGTGATATTTTTGACACAAATATTTCACATTTCTGGCTATGGCAGCAACTCCACAGTGAATATATTTATATGTAAGAACAAAATACCTCAAACATTGGATGGTGACTTCTAAAAGGAAAGATCTTTACCCTAATTTGTATTTTTTAGCTTTAGAAACACATTTTCCCCTGCAGGTGTGGTAAAAATATAACTTTCTCACTGACCATTTACAGGTAGCAAAGAATTATGATCCCTTAACTTAGTCTCTATGCTTGCTGACTCAGACTTTGTAAATGTTACTGGGAGAGGTAAGACAGAGGCCTTAGAAACTGTTGCTGTGAATCCAGGAAGATGCTCACTGAAGCACTGAAGCCAGAAGGTAAATTGTTAGAGGCCCAAGCTCTTATGGACAGCAGGATGCTTATGAAATACTGGGCAAAAAGTTAATTAGGCAAAAGTCATTAAAAGACTTTGGGGGGCGCCTGGGTGGCTCAGTTGTTAAGTGTCTGCCTTCAGCTCACGTCATGATCCCAGGATCCTGTGATGGAGCCCCATATCGGGCTCTCTGCTCGGCGGGGAGCCTGCTTCTCCCTCTCCCACTCCCCCTGCTTGTGTTCCCTCTCTCGCTTTCTCGCTCTCTGTCAAATAAATAAATAAATAAAATTAAAAAAAAAAAAAGGTTTGGATTGTAGTGACATTAATGTGATTCCTTGGACAACTTTGGTGGTAATTAGGATATAGCATAAAAAATTAAATGAAATATTTTCATGTGACTCAATATTTGGAATGTAGAAATACATAGGATTTAGGAAAAAGAGTTCAAGAGAAAATTTAATGTTCTTATTTAACAGCTGAGCGTGATGTACTTATAATTGAATTGATAATCTCAAGTCTGTGGACCGACTAAGTTGAGAAATTGATCACAGATTAGTGAAAAGAATGTTAGAAGAAGTTTCCTAAAATAGCCTCTTAACTTTATAGCTACTCCATGGTATGTGGGTGAGTCTTAACTAAAATATTTTTCCAAACAATTCTACCTGGACAGGAGTTGAAGCGACAGATTCACCCCTAAGCTCAAGTTTCTCTTGGGCCCTTCCCCAACTGCAATTTGGATGCAGTCTGAAACCATAGAGGAGCAGTATCTTTGGAGTCAGACATGGTTGAATCTGGTGTCTGCCACAGCTAGTTCTTGGGAAAGTGACTTAATCTGACTGAGTCTCAGTTGTCTCATCTATAAATGGAGGATAATAGTACCTACTCAAGGCCAGCTATGTAATTCATGGGAAACAGAGCTAAAAGAAAATACCAGGCTCTTTGTTCAAAAAGTAGGAAAAAAATGCTATTTTAAAAGTATGGGTATATAGGGGCACCTGGGTGGCTCAGTCGTTAAGCGTCTGCCTTCGGCTCAGGTCATGATCCCAGGGTCCTGGGATTGAGCCCTGCATTGCATCAGGCTCCCTGCTCAGCGGGAAGCCTGCTTCTCCCTCTCCCAACTCCCCCTGCTTATGTTCCTGCTCTCGCTGTGTCTCTCTCTGTCAAATAAATAAATAAAATCTTAAAAAAAGTATGGATATATATAAAACTTTTTTCCTGTATAAATATTTTATAATTTATAAAACATAATGGTGTAATCATTGCAAGTACAGAAAAATTAAAATTTTAAATTATTAGCATGAATTTTACCATTCATGTTTATATTGTATAATGCCAATTTATATTTACAATGTATAATTGTAAATGCAAATATAAGGGCATTTAACTTGTGTGTGGAATCTTTGGCATTTCATAGCTCATACATGCATATGTATTTCATTCCTAGCAGAAGAGTAGGGGAAAATATGCACAAAAATAACTTTTTAAAACATTTCTTTACATGTGCATATTCTACCAACACTGCCTACCTTCAGCTTACTGAAAAGAAAGGTAGGACTGGAATGAACCCAGCAATGGGCTGCCTTATCTTGCCTTTTTTACTGTGTCATCATATTCAGCATTATGGGTACTGGGAAGTAGCATGACCAAAAAAGGATATGATAGGATTCCTTGGTTGTTCATGTTTCTTAGAATACCATTACCTTCTTTTTTTGTTTTTCTTTTTTACTGATAATCTGTTTTATTTGAAGATTACCTTCTTGAGTTTGAGTCATTGTTGATTGAATTTCTGGAATCTGAGGGATGTAGATTTTCTTGGGGATATCAAAATATCCTAGAAGACTCAGTTCTAACATGTATTAAATCAGCTGAGTCTTCTTCAGCTTTGAGGTATTAAAGAACATAAAGAGTATATCACTGGTTTGTTATAAAAGGATATAACTCAAAAGAAACAGCCAAATGGAAGAGATGTATAGGGCAAGGCGTGGGGAAAGGGGGCAGAGCTTCTATGCCCACTCTGAGTGTGCCACTGTCCCCCTTTCACCACCTGTTCACCAACCCAGAAGCTCCAGATACATTCTTTTTGTGCTCTAAGTAAGTTGGCATTCAGAAGGGTAAAGCATAGACCCTCTGATCTGTTAGTGACCCCACTTACTCAGCCATAGACGTGTTGTATGGAACAGAATATAGAATTCTGGTGGACCCATTATGCATTGGATTTCAGTAGACTCACAGTGAAATAAGCATGTTACGGAAGCCATGAAGGCTATATGTGAATGGAGGAGCAAGTTACTACAGACACATGCATGTCTTTACTCTGTTCATATGTATCCTCCATTGTCCGACGAACTTCACTTATAAAACACACTCTCAAAAATAAAATTGTTAAGAATTTCATGATGGCAACAGCAGAGTTTCCAAATGAGTGCAGGGCCCTTCTGAGAACAGGGCTCTATGTGATTGCACTTGTCATGTGCCCATGAAGCTGGCCCTATACCTACTTAATAACATCGTAAATTCCCTAGTGGAGTACAGGATAGGTGCCCAATAAATGTCCTTCCATTTTCTTACAGAAAACATTAAATTCCTTTAGAATAGACATACATATGGGCAGGACTCAGAATCTTGATGTCTGAAGGGCGATGAAAACTACCCACGTTTGACCTATGAGTTTTTCTAAGAGCAAGAGTTATAGTGTGCCTTTGCAGGTTCTTGAGAAGCCAACTGAAATGCTTCTGCACTTGTGTCCTGATTCTGCTGCCACAATTGGTTTAGTACATGAGACAAAGGGATGGCTATTTGCTGTGATTTTCAGAGCCTTATAAATTCTCTTCTCCCCCTCCAATCTCTCTCCACTGTTCATTTGCCACAGTGTTTCTGAGTTCACCATTAGAAATTCATTCTTCTGGGTTAAAGTGGCATCCTATTTTAAAACGCTGTAGGTAAAACTACTGTGTAACTGAGCATAAGTGGTTTTGTTCAAATCACTTAAAGAATTTAGAAATATTTCTATTTCTTATGGGAAGCATTTTGTCTCTGACACTCACTCATTAGTGGGCAGAGGTCCCTCAGGGCCTCAGCTAGAAGCTGTAGTTATAAATCCAACCATCCTATTTGGGAAAAACATCTGAAAATACTAATAAACTTGGGAAGGTAACAGATTAATCAAATAACCTCAAATTTACTATATTGTGTTTTTCTGTGCCAGCCCCTACCTAGAGGCTTTACAATTGTGCTATCACTTATTTCTTGCTATAACCATTTGAGTTCGATTCTTTTTCTTATTTCTATTTCACAGATAAAAACCTGGCATATGGAAGGTAATATTGATCATAAGTGGCTTGATTAAAAGTGGTTTATTAGAGTGTTATTCAGTTCTTGCCACGATAATTCAGGACCAAACCATCCCCCAAAGCCAGTGTTTTACAAAAACAGACATTTCTGTATTTATATATTTTTGATCATGGGCTGTGGGTTGGATATGGTTCTGCTGGATTTGGCTGGGATCAGTTGCATTTACATCTGCTATCTAAATTTTCTCATTCTCCTTGGACCAGCAGCTACCTGGAGGCATTATTTCTTCTCACGGCAAATCACAAGAGCACAAAAGCAGAAGCCAAACTCTGCTAGCACATTTAAGGTCTCTGCTCATGTCACATCCACTAACATTCATTGGCCAAAGTGAAGCTAAAATCAAAGGGGCAAGAAAGTATATTTTACCCATGCTGGGAATACAAAGGGATGTGGCAAAGGGTGTGGATGTATAATCCTAATACAACGGAACACTTAGGGCTAATAATCCAACCAACTTCTCGTTGGGAGTAGGATATCGAGAGAATATGAATCACAGTGTGGGGAGAGGGAGGGAGATAGAGAAAGTTAATTACGATGCATGGTGCACAGTGTGACAGGTCTGGCACAGAGCAGCAGGAGGGGTTCAGACCAGGTGGTGGGCATGCTAGAAAGGAAAGTAGCGCCCTCTCCTCTCCTCTTTCTGAGTCCAAGCCAGATTGTCTACTTTGCAAATTTATTTATGGTTGTCCCAGCAAATAAGGTGACCATTCAGAGAGAAAAATGGCCACATAAGACCTCAAGGTCCATTTTGAACTATTGTATTACACAACCCAGAGGAGTAGTAGGTTAGGGTTTGTGGTCATTGCTTATTCCAGCAGATTTTGTGATGTTCATTAAAATTCTGAATCTCGCTCTCTCTTCCTTGGCGCTGCCTGTGGAGGTGGCAGCCATCTGTTACTGGGCATCATGGCTGCCCTCAGACCTCTGGTGAAGCCCAAGATCATTAAAAAGAGCACCAAGAAGTTCATCCGGCACCAGTCAGACTATGTCAAAATTAAGCGCAACTGGCGGAAACCCAGAGGCATTGACAATAGGGTGCGCAGAAGATTCAAGGGCCAGATCTTGATGCCCAACATTGGTTACGGGAGCAACAAGAAAACAAAACACATGTTGCCCAGTGGCTTCCGGAAGTTCCTAGTCCACAACGTTAAGGAGCTTGAAGTGCTGCTGATGTGCAACAAATCTTACTGTGCAGAGATTGCTCACAATGTCTCCTCCAAGAACCGCAAAGCTATTGTGGAAAGAGCAGCCCAGCTGGCAATCAGTCACCAATCCCAACGCCAGGCTGCGCAGCGAAGAAAATGAATAGACAGCTTGTTGTGCACGTCATATTTGTGTTAATAAAACCATAAAACCAAAAAAAAAAAATTCTGAATCTCCTCCCTTGTAGCACAAATAATATTTTAAGTAACTTCCCTAAAAAATCCCACTGTTCATAGCAATGAGGATGCTTCTTAATTTAAGGGCTATATTTTGGATCAGAGTCCAACCTTTGGTTCCTTTGGGGTTTTGACAAGACTGTTTCTGGGGAAGAACTACCATGTTATTGTCCTAGTTGCCATGGACATTATGAAGTTATAATAAATTAATAGCATTTTCAAACATCTTTGAATTTATAGCTTGGGGAGATGGTCTAAACTTTTCAGAGGAGGGGCTGAGATTTGTAAGAGGGGTCAGAGCCAGATGATAAATGGCTTGGGAAGCCATGGTAAAAAGTTTGGACTTTATGTAGAATTACTAAGGGAAGAAAAAAATGGAAGTGAAATGACAAGACTGATTTTTTTTTTTTTTTTTTAAGAAGGATGGCTCTGATAGCAGAAGGGGGAATGACTTTGAGAGGAGACAATGGATGGGAGGAAGAGACACTGATTTGGAACTTACTGTGATGTTTTAGGCAAGAGACGGTAAGAGCAATCGCATTCTCATTCTTGGGAGCACCCGTTTCGGATATCCTTTTGAGACCATCTGTTCTGAACATTCTCTAGTACTTTCAATTCTAAAACAACAAAATTCTAGAGGTACCATCTGATTTACAGATTGATGCTATTTTTAAAAATGCTTCCTAAAATGCTTGACAAAAAGTAGGTGCTCACTGTTTGCTGAATTAAAGAAAAATAATTGAGTTCTGTAAGCAAACTGTTTGCTTTCTCTCTCTTTGGCTGATTTTTATAGAAAAAAAAAATAGACCTTGTAAGTATACCCAAGAAGAAAGAAGCCTTAAGTCTATAAGGGGTATTAACTTTTTGTCTGTAAAGGCCATATATTACCCCTATGCCAGGGAAGGGGGCAATAGTGTGCTGTGCCAAAGGCAGAGTTGCTGTTAGTTGGTCCAGCACACATGGAACGCTACATGGAGCCCTTTAATTCAGGCTAAAGCAATATATTCCACACCATACACAGGGCGGAGTGTGGCAGAGAGTGAGAATGGACCTTCTCTTTTTAATACAACTTGTTCAAGGGTCTGCGGCCAATGCAGGAATGTAGCAGAAAGGTCTCCTCCTGGGTCCTTTCCCTCATGTTTAAAAGGCAGTCCTCCTCATACTTGGTAGTGCTATCCCAGCTCAGTGATCCAGCTTTGCCCTGAGACTCTTATGGGTCCAGCGTACAAATGCTGTGGCTACACTGGATTAAGGTCTGCTAAAGGGTGCTCACTATCTCTTTATATATAAAGGTTGTGGAGTTCCCTTGTAGATATGGTCTCCCATTTCAAAGGGTCTCCTGTTCTATCAACACATTTCCTCCTTACTTTTTATCCTTTAATGTGAGTGTCTGTGTCTGTTTCAACTACCCCTGGATTTGACTGATTAATTTTATATTGGATATTGTGGGCAAGTAGTAGACTCTGTGCCCCAATTTGGGACTTTGGTGGGTCTTGGGGAAGTTGTAGTTGTGTTCCTGCTTCATCACCTAGCATCGGATTGGTTTTGGTGTCCTTTTCTGAACAAATTAAGAACCTAGTCTTATGGAGTAGCTCCACAAAGGTTAGAGGAGTATTGTAAGGTATCGCCTTGACAACTCTGTCCACATGTTTGGCTGTGCTGTAGAAACTGAAAAAGGGATTCTAACTGATGAACCTCCGAATGTCAGGTCATCATTCAATAACTACTGTTTTATCTAATCCTGTGGCAAGACCCGATCTCTCTGTATAGCTTTTGGCCCTGCTCCTGGGTGCCATTTTCCCCCTCACAGTTGTTGACCTATCCCAATAGCTGTCTCATACGCTGCTTGGGTGAGACTGCACTCTTCTGGCCCTTTGTCACTTTCCCTAAAGCGGAGGTCACTGGATATGACATATCAGGAAATGAAAAGTGAAGCCAGGGGCTTCGCTCTTCATGGCAGCTTTGTGTGTGCTGGGAAATATTCCAGTGTATTAACCTATGCACCCCAGGGATCATCTCATCAAATTCTTTCACTTATGACCTAAAGATCTTTCTCTTCCCCTGATGCAGTCAGGTAGACACGGGTCACCCAGAAACCTAGGATGTAAACACTCTGCCATTAAGCTAGAAAAAGTTGATGGTTTAAGGAGAAATGATTTGAAAGCATACTTGTGGAGTTTTTTCTTCCCAGTAAAATGTTGTTATCGGTAGGGAAGAGTAGGAGAGGGACAGGAAGCATGCAGGTGGGTATATAAGAGGTAATGCTTCTGAGACAAGACCAAATGCTTCCACAGTTCATTCCTTAGGATGTAGTCAAAAGACTTAATGATGTTTCCAGTCATTTATGATCATTTCTGCTATTACTGGTGCCAAACCAAATGCCTTTGAAGAAAGCTATAGTTTTTCAATTGGTAGGGCCAATCTTTTCAATGTGCCTTCCTCCATTCACCTCTGAGGTAAGGGTGACCATTTTGGGTTTGTACACTTCATGGCTGCTGAGGATACAACTCAGGGGGGGCAATGGTATCAGGCTGTCAGTTGTACTGCCTTATGCTTGGGGACTCATCAACTTGATCATTCCAGATTGTTCCCCCTTTCTTTCTGGTTGTGGCATAAATAGCCAGAGGTTGCGGCTGGTATGAATGATCATTTGTATCTAGGTTGCTACATCCATTTGATAACAAATTCTGTCATATTTTTCTTCTTTACTGGTTTAAGGTTGTATACTTCTGACTTAATTTATCACTGTTCTTTTACTACAATAATAACATGCATAAGTCTAGGGATGATTATTATCATAACTCTATAACTCAGCTCTCCCAAGCTGTTGCTAGTGCAGCCAGTTTAAAGAATGTGTTATATTAATCTTACCCATGATGATCCTCTTTTTTAGACAATATGTAAATAAAAGAAACTGTCCTTGTACAGAAAGAGGAGGCTACAGACATTCTTGAGATAGAATAGTGACAGGAATGACAAACTCAGAGGAAATAAACCTATAGTCAAAATAAGATCAAATGCGTCTCTTATCAACCAGTGGATTCTTTCAGCTGTGTGGATATCAGGCTTTTCAATACCAACTGAGTACTGGCTAATTGTTCTATGGACTTATGAGATAGATCATTCCTATTGAATGAATCGCCTATAGCTTCAATGGACTGTATCTTCTTAAAAATGTCTAAAGGGTTAAAACTTGTATTAGAGGTAATAACTCCCCAAAGAGTCTTTTGAGGGATACTAATCCTATTCATAGGAGTTGAATCCAGATGATCTCAAAAATGATCCCGAACTTTGTAAATAACATAGCAGAATAAACATTTAAGTTGTTTAACCCAAATTGTTGCAGATGAAATAATTACTTTGCATTTTCTTTTGGCCAACCAGTGGGGAATCTATACCATTACTACCACTTTATTTCGTACCTGGATTAATCACACAATTGTGTGAAGAGTGATGAAACAATCTGTAAGCAAAATTAAAAAGAAACCTGACCATCTAAAGTAGACTTTGAGGAGTTGTTGAAACTTGTTTTCTTGGTCCATTCTGGGAAACCATAAGGCATGGTTTAGGGTGCTTTTTTGTAGTACTTTAGTTATTCTTGTTTTCTTTATAGTAATGTTATGTTTATTACCCAGAATCCTGAATTCTTCTATGTACCAATCTCCTAGCAGATGATCCAAAACCGAATGGAGGTAAAATCATGCTGAGAAATATACTGGAAATCTGGTCTCTGCAAATTAAACATCTTCCAAGAGAATCAACCACAGTGGAGAAGGTCTGGACAGTTTTGATAATCTTTCCTGCAGCTTTGGCTGAGAGAGGATCAAAAGGGGATTGAGAGTTAAAAAAAAAAAAAGTCTCCATATGATAACCCTATGCCATGGTTATGGTTAGAACCGGTTTTAGATCTGTGTAATTAATTATTGACAATGATGACTAATGGGTAATGGCCTCACTTCAGTCAACAACTTCTAAGACTGACCTTTCTAATCAACACAAAATATACTTTTAAGGCTGATGTCAACTTATCTCTGTAATCAATAAACATTTCCTAAGAATGCTGTAGCAGTTTTCTCTCTCTGAATAGCATAGCTCTTCATTACTTAAATAAATGTCAGATTTATCACTGTACTTGTGGTTTTAGATTTTAAATAGCGGGTCTCAGTCTTTGACAGGGGATATGAGACAAATACTGCTCATAGGATCATTGGAAAATGATGGGATAAGGAAATCACATATGAAGTATTTACTCATGGCAATAACTTCAGACCTTAAAATACAGAGGCTGTTTTTCCTTTCTTTAGGATCATTTCCCACTCAAGATCTCTGAGGACAAGGAAATGCCTAGATAGGATGTAGACCTTGCCAGGATGAGAAAATATTGTTGACACAAATCAAAAGAATATATCTAAGGCCAGTGGATGGAAGATGGCTATTTCTATGGCAGGAAAGAGTTATGGAACATTCATGTTAGGTGCTTTAGGTTAGGTTTCCACAGTCTGGTGCAGGGAGAGGAGAATTTTCTACTTGTCCCATCCTGTCCCAAAGTTAGCCCCTCCCCCCAAATTCTCTTGGAATTAGACGTATTTAATATAGGCAAGGGTGCTAGATTCTTGTCTCTGAGCTCTCTGAGAGGCAGAACATATAGGTATAACCAACTGGGAGGGGAACAGTAGAAAATTGGCAGAGTGCATAGCCTGTCAGAGAAGGCAAAGATAGCCCCTGCGGAGTAATAACTGGTTTTCTTGAGGTCTAGAGCAGGCTAAAAAAAAAAAAGTATGTGGGACTGTAGGCTGATTTGCTACTGTGAAGGCTGTCCATCAGGAGGAAGAGCTTCCATTCATAGGCTGTAGACAACTAACTGGAAGCTGAGGTGGCAAACTGCAGCCTTTCTCTTGACACTAAAAAGTTATGGAAAGATTGCCCGGCTGGATGTTCAATGACCATCAAACCTGCTATAAAATAGAGCCAGCAGCTGGGTGCCGCCAGCACCAGAAGCCAGATCAGTGGGGATGCCAGCATCTGGGGCTAGGAGAAAAGTGATATGAAGCAGGTGTGCAACCTGTCTGTTATAAACAGACTCTCCCTGTCTTTACTGACTTGCTGCCAGAATGAACCATGAGCAGGTTCTCTGGGAATTTAGAGTGAAAAGATATAGAGGAAGAAAGCTCAAAGAGAAACATTTGAGGTGTGAATGGCGACTGAGATAGTACTTGAATTTCACTGAAAGAGAAGGACCAAGTTTTAATTTAAAAGTATTGTATTTGACTGTGGTTACCAGAATGGAATAGACTAAATGACCTATTTTGGGCAGCCTGGGAGTTCAGAGATGAGAAAAGTATGTACAGTTTATAAAATAAGAGTCTCGTTATTGGTGTTACCATCTTGTTGATCAGTCTTCATTTCATACCTGCTACAACCAGTAGGGCTTACTGTCCCACATCACCTGGCAGAGCCCTTTTTCAGTCTGTACTTACTCCTCTGCTGGAAGTCCCACCAGTCTTGATTGAAGGGGCATGTAGTGGCAGGGGACAGACTCAGAATGTCAGTGGGATTAAGTTTGATGATGTTCAGGGTGAGCTGAGACAGAAAGAATGAAAGGGGTGCCTGGGTGGCTCAATTGGTTAAGTGTCTGACTCTTGGTTTTGGCTCAGGTCATGATCTCATGGGTCATGATCTCATGGGTCATGAGATCGGCCCTGCATTGGGCTCTGCACTCAGCAGGGAGTCTGCTTGAAGATCCTCTCCCTCTTCCCTTCCCCCCACTTGCGTGCTCTCTCTCAAATAAATAAATGAAATCTTGAAAAAAAAAAGAATAAAAAGGAGCTGGCCATGTGGAGAGTCATGTAAAATATGGAAGGAATACCTAACAGGAGTTGTCCTTGAATCTCCTCTTTTTCTCATGTTCTTTAACCCATCTCAAAAAATATATTTGGTATCTATCCATGCCTCTAGCATATGCGAAGGTCCTGAAGTGGATAAAAGCTTGATGAGCTACGGGAGGAGTGACGAGTTTTTCGAGCAAGGGGGAGAGTGGTGAAGACATAGGTGGGGGTTGGATCTTATTAGACATTGTAGAAAGTTTAAGGAGTTTAGCTTTTTATTCTAAGTGAAACAGGAAGCTATGGAAAGGTTTTAAGAAAGGAAATGGCTGGTTCAAAATATGCTTTGGACTACTTTTGCTTCTGTATGTCTGGTGGATTGGAGTAAGGCAATGGTGGGAGGAAGAGAGCAGTCAGGAGGCAGTTGCAGTAGCCTAGCTAAGAGGTAATGGTCATCTGGCATGCTGCTGGTACAGAGGAACAAAAGTGGTGTGGGTAGATCCAAGATATATTTTGGAGATGGGTTGAAGGGCATGAGAGAAAGGGGGAAATTCAAGGACTCTGGCTTTAGTGACTGGATAGGGTGCCATCCTGTCCAACTAACAGATGAGATTGGTGAAGAATCCCATTTTGGACCTGTTAAGTCTATGTTCGTAAGACTTTCAAGTAATGATTTCAAATGGGCTGTTTTTGTCTGAGTCTTGGGCTCACAAATAAAGATCTGAGGTGGAGATGTAAGTTGGGGAATCACTAGCACACAAATTGTCTATAAATCTTTGAAAATTGATGAAGTCACTTAGTGAATGAAGGTGGAGAAGAGTGCCTAGGAATAACCACTGGGACACTCCAAAATTTAGAGGTAGAGGAGGAAGAGCCTGGAAGTAGATGGAGAGAGATGATCAGTGAGAAAACCTGGAGAGTGGAGTCACGGAAACCAAGAGAACAGAGGGTTTATTGTTGAATACTGGAGGATCGAATAAGATGAGAACAGAGAAAAGTCCACTGAATTTTGCAGCTCTGGTTTTGGTACTTCAATATAAGTGGTTGGTTAATTTTTTGCTCTTTTAGTTTTTAAACTATTTATTGATAAGGTAACCAAATGAGAGATAGTCTATTATGGTGTCATTACCTAATCAAACAGAAAATTTTAGACAGTTTTATTGTACATGAGAAATTTTTATAAATGATTGGCTTTATATTGTTTAATGACTAATTCTTAGGAATTAGTTACTAAGTAATTATAGGGTATTCCAAAGAAGCTCCCGAATTCAGCAATTTTTAAATGGTGGAAATTTGTAGCCCTCGTGGCAAGAGGAGTAATTTTGAAATATTGGGTGATTTAGCATACACCTCACATTATACCAGGTGGCAATCCTGGATTTTACCTAAGTGTAAAGTCATCCCTCTTTATGGACTCAATCTGATAATAATGATAGAAGCACATGAATGAAGGCTGAACTAACACAAGTATCCATTAATAAAATAGCATTTATGTTGCACTAGTGCATTTTTGTTTTGTTGAATTAAAATGAAAAGAAAGGCCTAAATTACATTTTGAAACCCATTTGGTGATGAAAGAGAATTGGGTTAGAGGCAGTTACCTGTCACTTCCTTTTGGAGGTATGGCTGGAAGATCTCTTAAAGCCACACAGTAGAAACTGTCTGGCAGTTCTGCCTCATAAGAAGGGGGCAATGAAGGTGACAGGTGGGGACCTTCTCTGGATGACCTGGGGCCTGAATTGGGTCTTATTAATGCCATATTAATGGGTCCTTGTAACAAACACCAGCTCAGATGGAAGGGAGGCCAGTGCCCATAGAACCAATACTTTCCTCTACATAATGGATTCTTGAATTCTGAACCCTTCGGTTCTGAATTCTTTGGTTGCTCTTCTATGAAAGAGTAATGGTAGAAATGTATTCTCTTTTGTGTGTAGTTTTTTCAGATTACAAATAAACTTTCCTTTCCCTTTTGCTTAAATATTAGCATCGAGAGTTCACTTTAGATGTTAGCTCTACTTGTGAATTTATAATTGCCTACACTTAAATACTGTGCACAACACAAACCCACCTCAAGTTGCTGACAATTGATTATTTCAGACAGCTGGATTCAGTTTTGGTTTTCCTTCTGAGCATTGACCAAGACTCTGCTTCCTGGAACATATAAGCTCTGTTGGTAGCATCTCTCTTAATTCAAAATGAAGTCTTGAAGTGTTTAAAATGTATACAGACACACATATATACTTACATATTTTAATTATCTTTGTTTATGTATTTCTGTAGCTAGATTGGGGTAAATTATTCCAACTGCACTCAACTTAGTCTTTCATTTAGCTTGCTTTGTGAATAGAGGAATGTTTTATTTTTTAAATTTTTGTGTATAGGTGATACACAATGTTACATTAGTTTCAGGTGTACAACTTGGTGATTTGACAAGTTTATACATTATGCAATGTTCACCACACCTGTAGCCACCATTTGTCCTGTTAAATCCCTATTACAATATCATTGATTGTATTCTTTATGCTCTGCCTTTTATTCCCATGACTTACTCATTCCAAAAGTAGAGGCCTGTATCTCCCTCTCCCCTTCATCCATTTTTGCCCAGCCCCTTACCCCTTTTCCCTCTGGCAATCATGAGTTCTCTGTATTTATAGTTCTGATTATACTTTTTGTTTATTTACTTTTTTAGATTCCATTTATGAGTGGAATCATATGGTATTTGCTTTCTCAGGCCAATAGACTGATGAAAAGATGCTCATCACTAATGATCAGGGAAATGCAAATCAAAACCACAATGAGATATCACCTCACACATGTTAGAATGGTTAAAATAAAAAATAAGAGAAACACTTAACATTATACCCTCCAGATCCATCCATGTTGCAAATGGCAAGATTTCATTCATCTTTTTTTATAGTTGAGTATATTCCATTGTGTGTATATATATATATATACACACCACATCTTCTTTATCCATTCGTCTATTGATGGACTCTTGGGTTGTTTCCATATCTTGGCTATTGTAAATAATGCTGCAGTAAACATAGGGGTGCATATGTCTTTTTGAATTTAGAGAAAGACAAATACCATATGATTTCCCTGTATGTGGAATTTAAGAAACAAAACAAATGAACAAAGGGGAAAAAAGTTTTTAAATATAGAAAACAAACTGGTAGTTACCAGAGGGGAGGTAGGGTAGGAAATGGGTGAATCACTTATGATGAGCACTGAGTAATATGTAGAATTGTTGAATCACTATATTGTATGTCTGAACATAGCACTGTGTGTTAATTATACTGGAATTAAAAAATAATTTAAAAAAGACAAGAAACAACAAGTGTTGGTGAAGATGTGGAGAAAAAGGAACCCTCATGCAGTGTTGGTGGGAATGTAAATTGGTACAGCCACTGTGCAATGCTTTTATAAGGGGTAGAAAGAGGAGTGATATATGAGTTGGTATCTGATCTCATAGATAGGGCTTTGTATGTTTCAGAAAGGAAGAAAAAGAGTTTACAAATTGTGTTTTTATGTTAATCTGGAAACCTTCTTGACTTTGTGAGGTAAGAAATTTATACAAATAGAAAATGTGTTGGTAATTCAATTTCCTGATTTGAAGTATTTTATTGCAGAACTGAGCAGGAAGGCAGAGCTGGCCACTGTTTAGGTGCATGGCTGGCTTAGGCAATGGATAGAGTATGGACATGCTTAGAGTGCCAGCAAAGAACCATCTGCTTCCAGTATCGAAAAGAGAATTATGAACCTGAACTTTGCAAGTACAACATTTAAACGGAGGCTATTTTAATTTTAGTGTGTATGTAATTTTTGTGTCATTTTGAAAAATTGTAAAGGAAGTATTTAATCTCTTCAGTGTTTAGGCTTCTAAAGAACCTAATCTGTCCCTTGATTGGCAGATGGTAGTCCTCCATAGTGACATTTGGAGGGATGGCCAGGGTATCTTACCTAAAAATATCTAATAAAGACTTTCAGATTCAGGCATTGCCTTCCAAAGTTCTCTGTGACCTGTAAGTGTAAAGAAGTGGAGAATTTATTTGCCAGCGTGTGTGTGTGTGTGTGTGTGTGTGTGTGTGTGTGTGTGTGTAGTAAGGGGGCAGGATGGGGTGGGGAGCTTCTGATTCTCATGAGAATAATAAACAGGGCAAGGGATGAATTACATTTTCCAGGTGGCTGTGACAGGATTACATTCTTAATACCCTAGATTTAGTATTTAATACATATGGAGCATCTCCTTGGTACTTGGAGTATAAGTATGGTTTAGGTAGATATCATTTAGAGAGTTAAGATGACTTAAATATACCTTTATGCATGTAATCACCAAAGAAATGTGCAGTTATTGTAGAAACCTTGTAAATCTGTGAAGGCATAAGGAAGAAAATAAAAATTATTCATTATTCCACCACCCAGAGATAGCTGCTATTAATTAATTTGTGTGTGTGTATCTGTGTAATTAGAATCATTTTTGTAGCTCTCTGTGTATCTACAAGATGCTGTGATGTGCTGTTTGGATTCCCCTTTTTATGACATAGATTTTTATAATAAAAGACTAAAAAATTTTTTTGTGTTTTTACATTTGTACTATAATTATATTTTAAGCCAAGCTTTAAAATTTTTATGTTATCATAGTGCCTGATATGGTGCTAAGCATGATTAGGACTTCAATAAGTTGTGATATATTTATGGATGAGTTTTTTCCAGTAGAATCCTATTTTAGTATGTATGTATTTGTTTAAAAAGATTTTATTGATTTATCTGAGATAGAGAGGGAGAGAGAGAGAGTGTGTGAGCCAGGGTGGGATGCAGAGGGAGAGGGAGAAGCAGGCTCCCCACTGAGTAGGGAGCTCGATGCAGGGGTCGATCCCAGAACCCTGGTATCATGACCTGAACAGACACTCAACCTCAGCCACCCAGGTGCCCCTATTTTAGTTTTTAATGCCCAAAAAAGTATTCATCATTATATAAACTTGCTTTATAGCAAATTTTGTTAAGTAGCTCATTTGATATCCAAATATCTATCTCTGGCTATCTCTGGGCTGTTTCTGGTTAGAACACTTAGAACTGAGAGTTTGGTGTGACTAAATAATGACTTTTGTCATTTCGTGATTTGATTTTTTGATAACTGGTCTAGCTCCAGGTATATAACTTAAGAACCTTTCATTTGTACACTGAGATTTGTTTTGCTCCTTCATGATTTGGACCACTTGCAAATATAAATGACTTACTCGTTGCGTTCCTTATTAAGCGCCTTCTTATCTTATCCATGCAATTATAGATGGAAAGATATCAAATAGTTCCATAGTTGCAGTTCACTTGAACTTTGCGTTAGAAGGGAAAACAGGGCCATTTTAGACTACTATAACCTAAAATTAAAATGAACAAAGTTCTGAGGAAAAAGAACAAAAGAACAATAATATGAACGTTTATGGTCCTTATGCAATTGAAAAGGAAAGACAGTCTCAGAAAACAATCCAATTAAACTGTGAGACATGAGATAAGCTCTTTAGAGGCTGACAGTCACTGCAATTCTCAGACAATTCAATTTTAGTTAGGAATAAATGGTGAACCTGTTAGTTTTGTCACATAAAATATGAATATTCTTCTATCCTCTTCCAGGATGGATTTCAAACCATAGTAAAACTTCTCAAGACATGAAATATAAAATTGTATTTTTTTAAATTCATGCTCTCTTGAGTGTGCATCTGTGTTCCAACAATTTAGCTAATCTATATTAGAATGTAATAACTTGAGTCAACAAGCCTGATGAATGCCTTATAAGTGAAATCACACAGTGATAAAGAGATGTGACATCTGACTATTTTGTGAAGTAGATTTCTACTTTTTCCTTTTATAGTCTAGATAAAAGTAAACTAATGAGAATATATTTTTAACAGACATCTTCCTCTCAATGATTTCTTTCCCACTACCGATTATAATTTTTATTTAATTCCTATGTATTTTCTTCCTTTAATTGACTAGTTTTCACTGTTCTGAATCAAAAGGTTTTCATACAATTTCCCAGAACCCCATGATGTATTTTAATGACTGAAATATAACAGAAGTGGAGCACAAACAGCAAGGTCAGGAGCCCCTCCTGCCCTCATCTTTCCTTCCTCTCAGGTTTCACAAGTTTCTCCCACTGCCCTGTGTGGGGAGGAAACTGTAGGTCCTTAGGCCTAGAACAGATTAACTTCAGGACAATGTGGGTGCTCATGGAGATGCAAGGCAGCATAATAATCATGTAACTTAAAAACATTTGGCAAAATAAGAACATTCAAATTGTTTTAAACTTGGAAATATAACTCTTTTTGTTTTCCTTTTATTCAGTGTACTAGATGGGTATGAAATAAATAAACCCTCCTGGGAGGGTTTGATGATTAAACCCTCTCTGCTTGTGAGGACCAGAAGACTTGTTGTTTCGTGGCCAAATTGTATGTTCATCATTTATTCAACAACTCTTTGAGTATCTATCACATGTCAGGCATTATTCTAGGTACTAGTTTACATTTTATGCAAATGAATAGAGAGCTATATGAGGAGAAATCCATAAGGAGAGCTATACAATTAGAAATACAAATATCTAATTTCAAATATGTGCTGTGAAGAAAATAAAGGAGTGAAAGTTGAAGGACTAGGGACTCTGAAGGAGGAGACTATTTTAGGTAATGATTTAGGCCCTGGGTTTAATCAGTTATTGTCTTCATCTGTTCAGACTGCTATAGACTGAGTGCCTTATAAACAACAAACATTATTTCTCACAGTTCTGGATGCTGGGAAGTCTGAGATCATGGTGTCGGCAGATTGGGTGTCTGGTGAAAGCCTATTTCCTAGATGGCTGCCTTTTTGCTGTAACATCACAGGTAGAAGTGGCTTGGGGGCTCCGTGGAGTCTCTTTTTGAGAGCACAGGAACCCTCATGACTTAATCATGTCCCAAAGTCCTCACTTCCTGATACCATCACATTGGGCATTAGGTTTCAACATATGAGTTTTGGGGGGATATAAACAGACCATAGCAGCCACCAAAATATTTTATTAAAAAGGAGGGATGATAGGGTTTGAGGGAAGAGGCAGGGTGTCCTGGAGAAGCTGGAGGGAGCATGGGGACATCTGAGACTAAAAATAAAGAGATCCTTGGGCACTGCTTGTAGGATGTACTGTTCTTGGCTATATTTCAAAAATGTAGCCAGGGGGCACCTTGGTGGCTCAGCTGGCTAAGGATCCAACTCTTAATTTCAGCTCAGGTCATGATCTCAGGGTTGTGAGATGGGGCCCCTTGTCAGGCTCTGCTCTGGGTGTGGAGCCTACTTAAGATTCTCCCTATCTTTCTCCTTCTGCCCCTCCCCCACTCATGCGCATGCTCATACTCTCTCTCTCGCTCAAACAAAACAAAACAAAACAAAACAAAAAACCAAACCAAACCAGAAGATGTAGCCAGACTACAGAGTACAGAGGGGAGGTTGTGTGAGCAGGGAGGCAACATCAAGTGTTGGGTTTCCAGCCTCAGCAGACTTTCATGTCCCATTTGTGGCAAATGAAGCTGTAGGGGGCTGTTGGATATGGAGTAGACCATGAAGGCCAACTCACAGGCATGACCTGTTTGAGGAGATGGCCAGTGGCCAGAGCAGTCTTCCATTGCACCACTGTTAATTAAAACTATATAACCTTGGGTTAACCTTGGCAATGTGTATGGGAGCACCAAGAATACCTCAAATTTTCTGCTGGTCAAAAATTATATTGATCTATAGTAAATAGGAGTGATTTTTTCACATGTGAGTTTGTTAACTGAGATTTATATTGGCTTTATTTAAATGACTTTCCCAAGCTGAATTTCACCCCTTCTACCCACTCTAGTCTCATCCTACTCAAATGGTAAGCACATTTATTTGCCTATTTCAACCTGAACATTATTTGAACAATCTTGCTCTCAGAAGTTTACCAAAGATTTGATCTTTTATGGCAATATTTCAGCAGCTCAAGAAAAATTCACTGGGTTAAAAGTTAATTTTATTGCTTAACTTTATTTTACATGTTAAAGTGCTACCTATCTTTAAGGAAACCTAAATTTAAGTCTTAATTTTTAAACAATTACTGTTTCCTTTGAAAAGACTATGGAGAAATAGATTGCTCTTGATGTCATTTTTTTTTTTTTTTATTCTAGGAGGTCGGGGTATATCTATTTTTTGGTAGCTTTGAAATTTGAGAAAGAAAGGTCTAAATGACAAAAATTCTTGTCTCTTCCTCAGAAAAATCGTTGTGAAGTTTCTATGCCAACATTTAAGATTCTACCAAAATGATTATGGGTTCTGATTCATTGGATTAGAGCATTAAAAATCTGACTAGAAATATTGTGTAAAAAAACAAGGTTGATACTTTACTGAACTGTTGTGAAAACTTTTCTCCCTCTTCTTTCCTTGCAATGGGTTGCTGAAATGTTTCAGTTTGTCTGAAACAGGAATTGAAGTAGACTGCTGTGTCCCCTTCTTATTCTAACTCTTAATATGTTGACTCAGGAACGGATAGAGTCAGATAGTGAGGGATACTAAGAAAAATCTCTCCACCTTCTCCAGCAATAGAAGTTCTACTTGCCTTAGGCACCAGCTGAAGTGTAACCTCCTATGTGAAAACTTTTCCAGATCCCCGTAGCTCTACCAATTCCTTTATCTTTGGTGTTTTCTCAGTTCTCATTTCACACTCTATGGTAGGAAGATTGCCAAATAACTGTGTTTCCTCAACCCTTCCCAACCTTACAGAGAGACTAACTCAAAAGGATACAACCTGAGCTGGGACCTTTACCTGGGAGACAGGGTGCAGCTGTTTGGTCTCTGCTTGGTCTCAACCCAGTTGAACAGAACCATAGTGTTCTGAGTGAAAATGAGTTGCCTGTTGTTTCTTCATGGCAGGCCAGAGCCCTACTATTGGAGAAAAGGTTTTTTATTGTATATAGAGACTTATTTATCTCCAGGGAAAGCTACTGTTTGTTACTGAGAAAAGTGCTTATTTAACTGATGCCCTAGTAATGGAATCAGCAGGCTTGCCACTATTGCAGGAGGGAAGCTGGAACTAGGATTGGGGGTGGGGGAGACACTGTTTACTTTAGCTAAAGATCTACAATAGAATGGGGGTAATATTTCCACCACCTGATGGGAGGAAGAAATTGAGAATAGGCTCTTTATGTGTGAAACAGGTATGAGTGGACAAGCGTATCAGGGGAGCAGAGGCACTATGAAGGTTATGGGATAATGGAATTATTATAGGAATTAGAGCATATACAGCTGAGGACCTGCGCAAGTGAAGATCTGGAAGGGGAGTTGCAGGATCAGAAAAGAAATGAACCACTAGTTCATCTAAGAAGCTTAGCATGTCTGGCCACCAAAGAGGGGCTGTGAAAGAGAAGGTGTATGGCAAGCTTTTGCCTCTGGTGGGTCAATAGCCAATTATCTGGTGTGTGTGTGTGTGTGTGTGTGTGTGTGTGTGTGTGTGTGTGTGTGTGTGGTGGGGGGGGCTGGGGTCAACAAGGTCAGCATTTTAGAAGAAAAGTTAGACCCAGAACAGGGGAGAGTGAGGATGAAATGGAACTGGCTGATTACTTTTGCATGTCTCCATTTCCATATTTGTCAACAATGACCTTCAAAGAGTAATGGTCACTGTTTTACTTCTGCCTTTCAAATCTCATGCAAGTTCTTCTTTTATCCAACCCACCTTAGAACCATACAGGGAAGGGGATCCTGGGAAACGTAGTTCTTTAGTTTAACAGTGCAACCCCCACACAAGAGGACTATGGACTTTAGGGCAGTGGGCCTGATCAGAATCAGAGGGAGCTACGAGGTGATTATCTTCCTTGTAATGGATGAAAGCCAACATCTTGAGATGCCTCACTTAATGGTACATGGGAAAGTCTTAAAATGATAATTTTGTCTGTCCTGCCTATATTTCTCTTCTGAACTTCCCTTCAGTGAAGAACTTCATAATTACATTACTATCTAATGTTTTGGAGGCCAAAAAGACAAAGTGGCAAGGAAGCAGGGGTTGTGTATTAATTATGATTTTGATAGTGGCAGAAAATCCAATTAAGAGTAGCTTACACTCACCAAAAACTAATGATGTAATATATGGTGATTAACATAACAATAAAAAAAAAAAAGAGTAGCTTACACAAACAGGGATTGATTTTTTTTGCATAGGGTAAGCAGTCTGGGTGAAGTGTGTCCTGGCCTGGAGTAGATGCTCAGTAAGGTCATATAGGACACAGGTTCTTTAACTTTTTCTGCCTACCATTCGTAGCATATTGTTTTTTTGTGCTTGTGCATGTTGCTGCATGGTCTCAAGATGTCTGTCTTAGTTCCAGATGTTACATTTGCTTTTAAAAGACAGGAAAAAGAAGAAAAGGGCCCAAACCCTCCCCTGTCATGGAGGAATCTTCCCAGAAGCCCACTCTCAGATTCCCCTTCTATTCTATTGGCCAGAACTGTGTCACATGGTTAGCTCAAGTTCCAAAGGAGGCTGGGAAAGAACAAGTGGAAAGGCATTACTTTGACTGTTTGATCAGGATTCAACTCTTAGACCAGCAGGAGGAAGCATGACTTCTCTGATATTTACCTGAACACAAAATGATGTTCTGCTTGTGCAGAGGGGAGAAATGGTCATGGTGGTCAGGGAGGATGTTTGTAGTAGCCAAAGACCAGTGTCTCCCATAGTGTGTTTTGGTGTTCCCCATTTCCTGCTGGGTCTCAGGAGGAAAGGGAGCATCTACTTTAAGAGTAGACTATGATGGAGAGTCTCTTTTGGCTCTTAGTGGGAGCAGAGTCCAGAGACCTACAACTGTGAAGGTCCTGGAGAAAAATTCACCTGTTGTGAAGAAAATAGGACCATATATTCTGAATACCCTGACAATTAGCAAATGGAATCCTTTAAATTAGAAGTGTGGTAGTGTGGTTGGTGTCCAGGTTATGTCTCTACCACAAGACTTTTAAAGATATTGTAATTGTTTGTTTTACATCTGACCCTTCTATGAAGAAGGGTACTCCTTGAGGATAGCAATCTTGTCTTATTTATGTGTGTCACAGTGTCCAGCATGGCATCTGCTCCAGAGTGAATACTGACTGTTCGTTGCAAGAATAAGCTCTCCCAGAGAGCCCTCGTAGGGTTCTTAGCGGCCTGTGGCTACACATTTGAATAACTTGGAGAAAATTTTAAAGTCCAATACATAGGTCATATCTGAGACCTAATGAATCAGAATCTCTGGGGGTAAGACCCAGGCATCAGTGTTTTTAAAAGCAGTATTTTTAGATGAATGGATAAAGAAGATGTGGTATATATACACAATGGAATATTATGCAGCCATCAAAAGGAATGAGATCTTGCCATTTGCAACGACGTGGATGGAACTGGAGGGTGTTATGCTGAGTGAAATAAGTCAATCAGAGAAAGACATGTATCACATGACCTCACTGATATGAGGAATTCTTAATCTCAGGAAAGAAACTGAGTGTTACTGGAGTGGTTGGGGGTGGGAGGGATGGGGTGGCTGGGTGATAGACATTGGGGAGGGTATGTGCTACGGTGAGCGCTGTGAATTGTGCAAGAGTGTTGAATCACAGTTCTGTACTTCTGAAACAAATAACGCAACATATTTTAAGAAAAAAGAAAAAGAAGAAGATAACAGGAGAGGAAGAAAAGGGGAGTATGTCAGAGGGGGAGACGAACCATGAGAGACGTTGGACTCTGAAAAACAAACTGAGGGTTCTAGAGGGGAGGGGGGTAAGGGGATGGGTTAGCCTGGTGATGGGTATTGAGGAGGGCACGTTCTGCATGGAGCACTGGGTGTTATGAACAAACAATGAATCATGGAACACTGCACCAAAAACTAATGATGTAATATATGGTGATTAACATAACAATAAAAAATTAAAAAAAAAAAGCAGTATTTTTAAAGCTTTTCAGGGGATTCCAGTATACAGCCAAGGTTGAAAGTCACTGCAATAGAATCTTTTCAGCTCTTTTTCTTTTTAAAATACTCCCTGGGGAAGTACAAAAACCACAGAACAAATATCCAGTGGTGTTAGGTCTTAAACAAGGTCTGTGCTTGGGATTCTTGAGGGGCTATTTCTTACTGGAATTCAAGGGGTAGTTAAGGTTTGCAACCCTAACAAAGATAGTGTGTTTCATTGAAAATATCTTTTAACTGTGTCAACAATCTTCATAAGGGAGAGACCTGGGTTAGGAATGAGATGAGATAATACCATCAGAACTGTAGTAGTAATAATGACATTACATAAGTTAGTGATCCCATTTTTCTTTTCCCCATAGATCTCTAAGGATGACATAACTAAAATCAAGGCTCAGATCATGACTTTGTTCTCTCTTTCCTGCTCTCTAATATGCCATTTCTTCATCCATCTCCCAATTCCTGGTTGCTCTAGGCAGCTCTAAATTTTCATGTTGTCACTATACAGAGTTGGCAATACTTAGGGCAAGAAAGGGTCTTTCTGGATATAATAGACGAGAACAGATTCTTTTCCTTTGGAGTAACATCAACAATTTATATACTGAATATTTCCCCAACTTTAATTAGATTTGAATTATGTCATCTGGTCTTGCATGTAGTTGGTGCACAATAAATATTAATTGAAGGGCAGTGTGGCAAAGTGGAGATATTAGGCCTGGCTTTGGGATTTGGTTCAACCACTTATTAGCTCTATTATTTAAGACTAATTACTTAATCTTTATAATCCTTGGGTTCCTGATTTATCATATGTGAACCAAACTGTCTGTCTTTCAGAGTTGGTGTGATTCTCATGAGCTTTAAAACATATTTCTGTATCTCGCACTAAACCATACCAAACCAAACTAAATAATGATACACCTCCCCGCACCCCCAGCCTCACTGTTTTAGCTCAGGATGCTATAACAAAATACCATAGTCTGGGTGGCTTAAACATTTATTTCTTGGTTTTGGAACCTAGAAGTCCAAGATGATGGTGTAGGCAGATTTGGTTCTAGGCAAGGACCCTCCTCCTGGCTTGCAGATGGCTGCCTTCCCACTGTATCTATATGGTAGAGAGAAAAAGCTGTGATGTATCTTTTATAAGAACACTAATCCTTATAAAAGGAGGCTCCATCCTCATGAACTTCTCTATACTTAATTACCTCCTATTTGCATCAGTTTGGGCTGTTACAACAAAATTCTATAGACTGGGTGGCTTATACATAACAGATATTTCTCAGTTCTTATAGTTCCAGAGGCTGGAAGTCTGAGATCAGAGTGTATTAGTTTGCTAGAGCTGCCATGACAAAATACCATGGACTCGCTGGCTTAAGCAATAGAAATTTCTTTCTCACAATTCTAGAGGCTAGAATTGTAAGATCAAGGTGTCAGCAGGTTTAGTTTCTCTTGAGGCCTCTCTCCTCAGTTTGCAGATGGGCACTTTCTCACTGGATCCTCACATGGTCTTTTCTCTGTGTGTGCGCATCCCTAGTGTCAACGTGTCCACGTTTCCTCCTCTTATAAGGACACCAGTCAGGTTGGATTGGGGTCCATCTTAATGGTCTCATTTTAACTTACATCTTTAAGGCCCTGTCTCCAAACACAGTTACTTTCTGAGATACTGGGACTAGAAGTTAGGGGGGATCATGATTCAGCCCATAACACAGTCCATAAGCGTGTGATTATTACTATATTACCAGTGGCTTATAATCTCAGTGAGGACAAGGATTGTCTGTTGTGACTCATCATTGTTGTTACATGATCTGGCAGCACTGAAGACAGTTCGTTTATTCAATAAATGAACAATTATGAATTAGAAGAACCTAGTAGAGTGTGAGACATATTAAATGTTCTACAAGTGGCAGATGCTATTAGCAATAATGATGATGAACTGGTGGTTCAGCTGGCTCAGGGGATCACTCAGTTTTGTTCACCTGATCTAGTTGTTCCTATTAGCATTTCTAATGAGCATATCTAAGGTCCTGCTGCTGAATTAAATTTTCAGGCTTTGTTGCGAGGGTTTAACCAAGTGCCACAAGGCAAAATGGTACTGGCACAGCTTCAGTAAATATAGACCAATAATGATGGATTTCCTGTGACTAATCTTATTTGTAAGAAATGCTCTTTAAAGCTTGTTTTATGATTGATGTGCAAACCCTTTCCTGAAATACTACTTTTCCCACTCCTCTTTGTTATAGAAAAATAGAAATGAAACAGAAAAATTGTTGATTGGTTATGTTTTATTTAACACAATGGTTTGTGTGGAAGTTCTTTGATCTTCACTATAAAATTGTGTAAAATGCGTTCATAAATTAATATATAGTATTGAAGGCCCATTAATGTATTTTATGCCTATTGTATTATGTTGGATTAATTTGCATTACTTTGCTATACTTTTATATATGATTTGAAAGTAAAATGAACATATATTAACATTTCTCCTAAATGTATTTTTCTTTTTCAGATTTTTAAGGTAAGCAAATTGATTAAAATGAAAGTATGAAAGTTGATGTGATGGATAATGTGGATTTCAGTTTTTCAAAAACACTTTTTATGCAACCAAAAGATGAGATATAGCCAACATAAAGAGACTATGCCCAAATCTACCTAGGATTTAACTCATTTTCCCTAAAATAATAGGAAAACTCATTGGGCCAAGACCACAAGGCTTTTATATTTGCTGTTTGCCAAAACCTGTCATTTATCTTTCTGATCACTAGATGTCAGTGTTGTTTCATTGCAAACGCAGAAGTTGGGGTGACCCAGGAGCTCAGGAGGATTTTATCTGACTGCTAATCAACACCCTGCACCCTTGCTGGCTTCTAAGGGTCATGAAAGTTCTTTTAGCATCACAGAGACGAAAAAGACCTTATGTCCTCACAGGCTGCACAGAATGTACATTCTTTTATTAGGCAGATGAATGATGAAGGGCAACAAGTTTCAAAGAGCCAAAGGCAATATTTTGCTTATAATAACAACTACCAAAGGATATTGAATGCTTATTATGTGTTAAACATGGTGTTAAGCATTTTATACAGATTCTCTTATTTAATGCTTGCTTAGAACAACCAAGGGGAGGGGCGCCCAGGTGGCTCAGTCGTTAAGCGTCTGCCTTGGGCTCAGGTTGTGATCCCACACCCCCGGATGGAGCCCCACATCAGGCTCCCTGCTCAGCAGGAGGCCTGCTTCTCCCTCTCCCACTCCCCCTGCTTGTGTTCCCTCTCTCTCTCTCTCTCCCTCTCTCTCTCTGTCAAATAAATAAATAAATAAATCTAAAAAAAAAAAGAACAACTAAGGGGAAAATTTTACTTTTATTACACACAAATTTCACATGTGAAGAAACTGAGGCACAGAGATATTAAATAATTTGCTCAGGACCACAGAAGCAGTAAATAGTAGAAAAACACTTCAAACACAGGGAGGCCAATTGCTGAACTTAATTTTGCCATTAGCGGCTATACTATGTGGACTCACCTTTAAATTAATCACAAACAGGAAGAATCTTTGTTAAAAAACCAGTATACAGAATAGATATTTTGAAAGAAACTCATTTAGGAATTATTGTTGAGTATAAAGTGTATATTGTGACTTAGTATAGAAGTCTCTGAAATATGAAATCCTCATTTCTGAGTATTTTTAGAAAATGTAAGCAATTTTTTCCCTCTTTGAATGCCACACAATCACGAAGGGATGATGTTTATTGAATGACCCCTTGAGGAAGATGTGTGCTGATGTTAGACATGCTTGCACAGATATTTGCTCTTGGTGGTATCTCTGGGCCATAGGCAGTGATGATGGAGCAATGACATATGAGCTCTAATTGATACCTTTTTGGTAACAGGAGGCTAGCATCGTGAAAGCCTTTTGAATGAACCAAAGGAAAATTCTAGGTGACTATGATTTTTACTAATCTAGCTGGTAGCACAGTCGATTTGATGTGGGAAACAAAGGCAGAAGAAAAATTATTAAATTTCCTTACTACCTACAGCCCACCGACAAGTCCTTGAAACAGGCAGAGTGACATTCCTCTAGGGACTCAACTGCCTCTATGTTAATACTTTGCTAAGGGCAAAAGGCAATCCTAGCCTGAGCACCGCCCCCTCAGGATCCTGTAAATCTACTTTAACATATAAAAATTCCTTTGGAAACTTCCCTTTCTCTCAATCCCCCAAAATACATGTTGGCAATCACCCCCCCCCAAGCATATGGCCCACTGATATACATCTCAAGGGTCTCATGACTAAGGTTTTATTAGTAATAAATGACCTTTTCCAAACAATATCTAGCCCCCTCAAGGTCCTGGAAACCTTGCTTCTAAAATTCCTTTGAGACTTAACGCCATCCCTAACCCCCTCCCAATCTAAAAATGTATAAAGGGCTGCTCCTCTTGACCCCATGGCTGCTCTTTATGCCACGGATCCCGTCCCCATGCTTTAGTAAAATCACCTTTTTGCACCAAAGACGTCTCAGGAATTCTTTCTTGGCTGTCGGCTTCGAACACTATCATCTTTCCTACATCAAATTAAGTAAAACATGGAACATTTAAAAAGAGCCTTCTAGGGGCGCCTGGGTGGCTCAGTTGATTAAGCGACTGCCTTTGGCTCAGGTCATGATCCTGGAGTCCCGGGATCGAGTCCCACATCGGGATCCCTGCTCAGCAGGGAGTCTGCTTCTCCCTCTGAACCTCCCCCCTCTCATGTGCTCTCTCTCTCTCTCTCAAATAAAATCTTTAAAAAAAATAAAAAAAGCCTTCTAGAAGGCAATTAGGCAATATATTTTAAAAACATCAGTATATATAAAGTAACAAATTCCCTTCTAGAAATGTGTTCTAAGAAAACAGTTTTTGATTTATCTACTGAGATATTTATCAAAGCATTGTTTATAATAATAAAAAATTAAATGACATGTAATCTCAAATAGAGATTAGTTAAATACAATTTAGTTACTAAAATAATTAGTAGAATATTTAATGATGTCCAAAATGTTTATAAAAGCCTATTATTAAGTTTGCAAAACTAAATTCTGTAGGATCCCAATTTTATAAAAACTAAAAACATTTTTTTAAAAAAGATTTTATTTATTTATTAGAGAGCAAGTGAGAAAGACAGCATGAGTGGAGGGGGGAGGAGAAGAGGGAGAAGGAGAAGCAGACTCCCTGCTGAGCAGGGAGCCTGACTTGGGGCTCAACCCCAGGGTCCTGGGATCATGATCTGAGCTGAAGGCAGATGCTTAATCAAATGAGTCACCCAGGCACCCCTGAATTTTGTTTTTAAACTATGTATAGGCATGTAAAGAAGATTGAAGTACACAAAAATATGTTAGTAGTTGCTTTTTTAGGTGATGATGGATGACTCTTGTTTTCTTTGTCCTTGTATTTTCCTTTTTTTTTTTACACATAATAACGTGTGTTACTTATGAATTAGAAAAAAACTCACAAGATATTTATATTTTTTAAAACTTACACAGTCTTTTTTAAAACTTGCTTCAAAGCTTAGGTTATTTAGAAAAGCTGATTATTGCTGTTTGTTTTCTAATATCAGTGTTGTTAATTCATTTGTGTGTGTGTGTGTGTGTGTGTGTGTGTGTGTGCAGGAAGACAAGAGGTAAGTCAAAAGAGTTACTCAAGTTTATCTATTTCCAAAGGAAAAGTTGGATGATTAAATAAAAAATCTTGGGTACTCTTTTATATAACTTGAGGATGATCAGTGAGGCTTTGGTGTTTGTCAGACAAGTTCCAATTTAGTGTTTCTAAAAAGGACCATTGAGCTTTGTGTAGGTCAACATATTTGAAGTCACTGTCATTTGTGGTTGATATGAGCTTGTCCCATTTTGTTCATATTTAGTCTTTTTTCTTAATATGAAAGCAAAGTGGTGTTGCTGCTTTTAATTTTGCTTCTTCACCATCTTGACTGATCCTTTTAGATTTGTTGTTTCTTCTTTTAATGTGAGATTGCATAGTATAAGGATTCTGGTTTATTTTATGAATGTTGAACATTATTGAAATCACACAATTCTAATTAGACAGTGAATGCTCAATTAAACAATTCCAACATGGTCTCAAACTTTTCTTTTGGGGGTTTTACTGAGGAATTTCTTCACAAGCATATTCATCTGCCTTTAAAATAGCTTTCAAGTTTTGTCAAATGAAGGCTTTTACTATCAAATTATTCTTTTAAATTGGAATGGTATTAATATATGTTTTTAGCACACTGAATTTTATGAAACATCCATGCTGAATGTCAGGGCTTTGGAAGGACATCCCTTCATTGATCACAGCTTGAACCTGAGCAGAAGATGGACAGAACTCTCACTTAATAAATGGTAAATCTTGTTGTAGCAGAACTTTGACCTTCTGGTCTCAACCTTACAAAGGCTGTTGGTGACAGTCGTGGCTAAATCGATTAGTTATTGTCCTGATGTTTGGAACTCTAGCTCTAAACTGATACTGAGCTGAAAACTTTAAACTTTTAAAGTTTTTTTTTTTTTCTATCTATAAATAACGCACCTTTCTTTTTTCCCTTGAGTGTCTTGCTCTGTGCTTCCTTACTGAGCAAGGTTACTGGACAGACTTTTTTCTCAAAATGTATGAGACTTTGGCCATTGGCATGTTTTGGTGACGCAAATGTTGGCTGGAAATTACAACAGGTGATGCAAATGTTGGCTGGAAATAGTGATTCAAAGAGTTACTGCAGAGAAAAATCTGAAGTTCATGATGCAACGAGCTTGTGAAGCTAGTATTAAACCTGGTTAAATCAAATCACATTGAGTCATGCCTGTAGCATATACCACAGCACTGCTCAAACTGGCCTTGGCTTCCATTTTCTTCCGTTAAAATACCATCCAGAACTGGAAGTATCACAATGAAATGCATTGAAGATAGCTATTTTGATGGAAAATGGCACCTTTGGCTGCATCTTTTAGTACTGGGTTTTAAGGTTCAGTAACTGAAGTAATTTTTTCTTTTTCCTCCTTAGTTGTGTTCATGCTTGGAAACAGAGCCTGCAAATGAAAAAGCTATAGGGAAATAACCTAGACTATATAGGTTTCCCTATGTCATTTGGAAAAGAAGTATGTGTTATTAAGAAAGAGTTGATTTTTGCAATAGTCCATTCAAGTTTAAGCTCTTTTGCTAGGTACTGTAGTGTTTAGGGGGAAAAAAAGACAAAGATGCTTATCTAAAAAATAGAATTTTGAGTTTTATTTTATGCTGTATAAAGTAGAAGAATGGGGCCCAAGGGGTTCTGATACCAAGAATGTAAAATTTAAAAAAGTAAAATAACAAAAATGACTGATTATATTTTAATCACAAATGTAGGTGATACATAGATTACAATCTAGATTTTAAAACTAATTTATTTTAACATGCCTAAATTTTACTTTGACAAGTTATTTTACATAGCCCATGAGCCAGGCACTATTCTAAGTATTTTGGCACTTCACGAGTGTTCACTTACTTAAACTTCATAACGTTACGAATATTGGTACTAAAATTATCAGAAACCCCATTTTCCAGATGGGTACATGCTCATGTTGAAACAACAAGCAGTTAGCAGAGTTGGGGTTCAAGCCCAGAGTCTGACTCAAGAGTGCAGACTACCCCCTGGCTCTCCAGTGCTGGTGACTGTTGTCAGATCCCCTGATTGGAGGGAGTGGAGCCTGGATTTCTGCCACTCACTAGACTCGACTGAGGGTTGCAACACAGGGTGACTGCATTTCCCAAGCCTAATGACCACTGTGATCACAAACCCTCCCCAAACGTTTCTTTTGGATTAATTCAACAAAGTAACTATTTTGCACTTGAGGAGAGGGAAGGGGGAATTTTCTTTAAAATGTATGGAAAAGTAGAAGTTAAAGAAGTAACTAGAGAGGTGGTAATCTTTCACATGTGGTATATTTTCTATCTCTTCCTGACCACAGTTTCCTTTGAAGAAGAGTTAGCAGAGGGAAGAAAGTATCTGAGCAGGGGAGAAGAGATGATGGGTAGGTAGGAGAAGGAAGACAGATCTGAATGGGTTCTGTAGATTAGTAGGAGGTGACTGACAGAACCATCTCTATCATCTGTAAGTGCAACTTCAATTCCCTTTCAAAGAATCTAGCCCATGTATGCACTCTTTCTCACCCAAATCCCATACACTGGCACACTCCTTATTTAGCCATCTATTTCTGAACGTGACTCTTGAGAGACTTCACAGAAACTTTTATAATTGGGTACCTCCTGTGTTGGTAATTTGCCAAAAGTTTATTGACTAGTAACCAGATTCCTTTAAGGTGAGGATTAATTAATGGAATGTGAGAGAATTTCTTTAAGTCCTTAGACTGCTGTTTCAGTCTCTCAGCCTTCAAGAGCAAAATTGTGTAGGCAAACTACAGTCTTAGAATTCAAGGTACTGATGGGTGCTTGGGTGGCTCAGTTGGTTAAGCAACCGCCTGCAGCTCAGGTCATGATCCCAGAGTCCGAGGATCGAGTCCCGCATCGGGCTCCTGGCCCAGCAGGGAGTCTGCTTCTCCCTCTGACCCTCTCCCCTTATGCTTTTTTTCTCTCTCTCTCAAATAAATAAATAAAATCTTAAAAAAAAAAGAATTCAAGTTATTGACAACCAATACTATTCTCTAGTTCTAATGTCTTTTTATAAAAATAAGTTTTTTAAAAAGATTTTATTTATTCATGTGTGAGAGAGATAGAGTGCACTCGCGTGCCTGTGCGCACACACAAGCATGGGGTGGGGCAGAGGGAGAAGCAGACTCCCATCAAGTAGGGAGCCTGACAAAGCTGGCTTGATCCCAGAACTCTGGGTCATGACCTGAGCGGAAGGCAGACGCTTCACCAACTGAGCCACCCTGGTGCTCCAAAATAAAAGTTTTTGAAAGTAAATTCTTGTAATCATCATCATCATTATCATCAAGATGTTTAGAAACCAAGTTTTCAGGGTAAAGAAGTTTATACTATTTTAGAAAAGAGACATTCTGGCTCTAGAGATGTTTCTAAATTAAAGCCAGGACACAGAAACATTGTCAAGTAACAATTTTAAAGCATTGTAATTTCAAAGTTTTTCATTTGGTACATTCAAAAATCATTTTTTCTGCATTGAAGAGACAGTAATAGTGCATTTAGACTCTGCTATTTTTGTTTTTCCTTGAATTACCAGTATGTGGTAAATAAAACTCAGAACACTATTTTTCTTTTTCCCTTGGCTTAAAAAATTTGGCTTTAGGTGAAATAGACACTGCAGTGTTGACCCTGGGCTTTTTAAAGCTCTGTTATATAAACTACAAATGGTTTCTTAACATGCCCCTCACATCTCAAATATCTTTGTCCAACAAGGACTCCAGAATAACAAAATGTGCATCCAAGGCTTTGACACACACACAATGAAAATAAAAAGAGGAGAGGGGAATTTGCTTCTTATGAGGGTAGCTTAAGCAAGGGAGAAGAAGAGGCAAAGGGATGAATGACCTTATTAGTCTTCCAAAAAGAATTGGGGTGCTTCTTTTTCTGCTCTAAAGAATTCAGTTGCACAGGTTGGTGAATGAAAACATATTCAAATGTGAAATAGCTTTTAAGGAATTCTTTTCTTGAAAGTGCCCTTTGTCCGCTTAGTTCTTATTTCAGACAATACCTTTCTTATGAGCATTTCCTTTCGATTCTGTAAGGGAAAAAGGAAACCAATTTCCCTCTGATGAGAGATCACCAAGGGGCAAAGGTAAGGAGAGGGGGAAATCCAGGAAAAGATGGGGAACAAATGGATAGAGGAGAGCAATTAGCGCACTGTATTCATCCTGCAAAATGTTTTGCTTCAGGTCCCAGTGGGATCAATTTTAGAGCTATAGATTCCAGTCTGTGTGTAGGAGAGATGCATAAAATAACTTGCCCGAACACTTGCTTATGACTGAATTTCAGGTCTTCTCTGTCTGGTTCCAGTGCTGCATTTAAAATAAGAGCTTGGTCTTGAAATCTGCTTCAGTATATCCCGGTGGCTTAGTGGGCTACAGAGGAAAACAGAATTCCAAAAGACTGTAGCTTTTAAAATATATCTTAGTACAAGAGACCCTTTGACACGCCGGTCTTGATCTTGAAGATTCTATTAGTAAGAACCTTGGCAAAATTGTTTAGTTACTTGTATAAGGTCTGGGGCTATAACCTTGAGCTCATGTGGAGCTGAAAATTTTTAATCCCTAGTTTCCAGATGTCCCTTTTAGTATCAACAGCAGCAATAAAAACAAATCAGGAACTGTAATATGTAGTATACCCAGAGAAAAAGAAATCTCAGGAAAACATGCTCCTATGGAGTGTTGCTCATTTGGCTTTATACCGTTGGCATCCCCTCTCCCCTACCTCTAAGCCCAGATTATGGTCAAGTAAAACCAGTCTGGTTAGGGCCTAGAATGGTTTTTTTTATTCTAGTTAAAACAATTTTTAAGATTTTATTTGTCAGAGAGAGAGAGAGAGAGAGAGAGAGAGCACAAGCTGGGGGAGTGGGAGAAGGAGAAGTAGATTCCCTGCTGAGCAAGGAGCCCGATGCAGGACTCCATCCCAGGACCCTGGAATCATGACCTGAGCTGAAGGCAGATGCTTAACCGCCTGAGCCACCCAGGCGTCCGTGGTTTTTTAAATTCTAGGTTGTAATGAGAACACAAAAGGATATGTTGAGAATTATAAAAACAATAACGTGAGAAAAAGATACATTTTATTAGGAATGTATACATCTATATACAAATCTTAAACTCCATGAGTAGAGTTTTCATGGTATAGGGTTCATTGTTAAATCCTTAATCCCTAGCATGGTACGTGATACTAGAGTCACAATACATGTTAGTTAAATATATGAAAGAAATAGTGAATTCTGACACGAATTTCTGTGAAGGTACTCAAGGTAATCTTAACACTAAGACTAGTTTGGCATGTTCTTTTGCTTTTGGATTTCTTTTTCCTTTTCGTCGCTCCTCCTCGGCTCTCTTCATCTTTTCTCTCTCCCAAACACCTTTCCTCCCTACATTTCTCATACCATCAATTTTTATTTCTGAGGGCTCTTACTTCTCTCTAATTTCATCTTTAAAAAAAAAAACATTTTGAAAGTGCTGTCTTGGGGCGCCTGGGTGGTTCAGTCCATTAAGCAATGGACTCTTGATTTCAGCTCAGGTCATGGTCTCAGGGTCCTGGGATTGAGTCCTGCCTCAGGCTCCGTGCTCAGTGGGGAGTCGGCTTGAGAATTCTCTCTATCCCTCTTCCTCTCACGTGCCCCTCCCCCTTCTCATGCATGTGTGCACTCCCTCATTTTCTCTCTCTTAAATGAATAAATCTTTAGAAAAAAGTGCTGTCTTTTCTTACCTCGTTTAAGATATTATTTATAGAGTTTTATCTATTTTGTATCCTTTATTTTTATATTTCTTCCAAGCTACTGTTTTCTGCCTGTTGGTTTTCTTCTTTCTCATGTTGGAGACTTCTTAACCTTCTAATGATTCTCACATGTCCAATTATATTTATGAGCAGGGCATTGAAAGGCTGACTGGAAGCTTTTTGTATGTGAGGCCAGGGTTTACCTACCTGTGGGATTTTAGCTTGGGGGCAGAGGGAGTATAGCTCTCAAATGTCAGCATATGTAGGTCCTTTTTTTGGACCTGTTCAGTTTTTGTTAGAGAAAACTTCAATTTCTAATCAGGGGCCATATGCTTCCCTGTGAGGATTCTGGGAGCAGCTTGAAATAAAAGGTTAGGGTGGTTCTAGCATTTAGGATGTAGACTTTTTGTTTCTAGCACTTTGCTTCACTTACCTTCTCTGCCTCTGACATCCCAGAGTCTGAGTCCTCAGGTTTATTCTACAGAGAATTAACCTTTGGTTTCCACTGGTGAGCAGGATGTGGGTGAGTGGTGTGTGGGTGGGATTAGAAACATGGCTACTTGCAGTGAGAGAATGTGCCTGGGGAGGGACAAACTCCTTTGTATATAGACTTTCAGTCATGGTCCCTGTTTTCAATATTTGCCTCAGCCCTATCTCTCCTTTTCCTTGTTTATTATATCTTTTTAAAAGAATTCCTGTCATTTTGGTGGGGTTATGATTTAGGTAAAAGAAAAAATGCATGTGATTCAATTTCTAAGTTCAATAGTAAGTGGAATGGTAGGTTTTGAAGAACTGTGCTGATAAAAAGAGATCTTCTTTTGTAAGATCTCTTGGAAGAAATGGGGATGAGTGGATCTTCTAAGTTCTGCCTGAGTTGGGCCAGTGATGTGAGATGGATGGAGAAGGAGGTCTGGGCATACTTGTCTGAAGTGGAATGTATAGAAGGAGTAGTTAAAATGAGACAGTGGGCATGAGGTGGTTTGGATTTTATACGAGAAAAAGCAAAAATGGGAAGATTTTATTTTGGGTTCTTTGATCAGGTGTCTTATATGATATTGTGCTAGAGTAAAACTGGATGAGTATAAAGATTATTATACTGTCTTTAGCTTAACTCAGCAGGCTTAGTTGGTCATAGAAGGACTGTGTCAAAGCCAAAGTCATTGTTTGATCAGGTCAGCTTTGTACCAAGGAACCTTTTCCTCATAGTTACAGACTCCTCTCTCAGTGTGGCTTCTGATCCTACTGACATACCAGTATTCACAAGAGGGTAGGTGCTACTGTTACTAGGACTATGACTGAAGCCAGTGTCCCATTGACAATGAGCTATGACACCACACTTGTAGAGAAAGAAAGGAACCATTACTTTTATTAGAGTATTTTCCAGATTGTTGAAATTTAAGGCATATTGGTTGACATACTACCCTATTTACACTGGTAGCTGTTGATATTCCAAGTACTAAATTTCATTTTTCAACCATACTTATTTTTAAAAGGCATATAACTTAATGAGGAATAGGCATGTTTTTCTTATGGATGAATACAGAGCAAAACAAAGCAAAACTCAAGTCTATTATACTGTTATTTTTCTTTTGACTCTTTGGGTATTGAGGCCTTTCCTTGGGTTTTAATTCTGTAATCTCTGAAATTCTACATGAACAATTTCTGTGTAACAAAGGATTTCTGCATTATTATTTCAGTTCCTTTTATGTATTTGAATATTAAAATGCAAGCTTATAGTTTTAATCCCCAGTTTTGGCTTATAAACAGTTATTATACAAGTGTCATTTTCAGATGTGTACTAGGCTTAGTCTGTCAGAAGTGGCTTAGGGATTATCAAAATGTAATTATCCCTAACTTTTTAATTTAAAGCAACAACTAATAAAACTAAACGAACTCAGATTGCTAACAAGTTTTTGCCTCTGTACACATTGTGTGTTCAAATGCTACAGACTGGCAATCTAGTGATATTTTGTGGCAAATTCCCTTTTCTCATATATGTGTGGCTATTATAATTCCTGAGCAGGAAATAGGAGTCATTGTGAGTATAGATATGAGTTTTACGTGTGCTAATATCCATGCTGAGTCAGAATACTGTCTGGTAGATGGGCATGTGCCAGGCATGTGGGACCCTGATGTGTGAGCTGAGTAGTTGATGGGCTGTAAAGGGAAGAGGAAGCTTTGAGAAAAGCTGGGATTTGAGAAAAATAGGAATGTTAAGGTCCACAGAACTTATTTTGTAGAAAATGTAAAAGTAGAGAAAATACCCTGGAGGCACAGGGTTCCTTCAGCATGTGCTTTGAGTCACTTTTCTCTGTGTCCACCTAGGCTCTTTAATTAGGGACAAGTGGAAGTGGTCTGCTCAACTGTGTGCTACACACAGGACTTGGAAGGCAGATAGTCCTGGCTCTGCCACTTCTTAGCTGTGAGATTTGACAGGTTATTTAACAGCCATACTACTCAATTTCCTAATCTGTCAAGTTGGCATAATAATACTTATAAAGTTGTTATAAAAGTTAAATGCAATTATGTATACAAAAGATTTAGAGAAATGCTATACTGAACAGGATCCATAAATGCTAGCTAGCCATTTTTTTTTTTTTTAATTGTGGCTATTGTTATTAAAGTGGATGGAGAACCATAAGGACATTTTCAGTTGCCCTCAAGGAAGTAGGCTAGGAAACTGAATGACTTAAATAAGGAAACATTATAGCTTGGCAGACAGAGGATTGATCACATTGCAGGCTGATCTGAATATGATAGTAATTGCAACGAAATCTGTGTGATAGGATTTGTTAGCCTAGTGATGAAGTAAGTCAAGAAAGAACTGTAAGAGACTATGGACTCTGAGAAACAAACTGAGGGCTCTAGAGGGGAGGGGGGTGGGGGGATGGGTTAGCCTGGTGATGGGTATTAAAGAGGGCACGTTCTGCATGGAGCACAGGGTGTTATACGCAAACAATGAATCATGGAACACGACATCAAAAACTAATGATGTAATGTATGGTGATTAATATAATAAAAAAAATAAAAAATAAAAAAGAAAAAGAGAAAGAACTGGTACTTGCCTGTATGGGAAAGAAGTAAGGCTAGATTGGGGCACAAAATAGAGAATGAGCATGGAGGAGAAGGACTTGGTAAAGAGCAAAGACTTGACCAGGGATCAAGAAATCAACAGGAAAGGAAACTTGAATTGAATGTACTTGGTTAATGAGTTTAATTGGTTCTGTTTTTGCTTAATCAACAACATAAATGTAATAAAATGGCCCTCAGAAATCTTTCTACTTTAGCATTAAGTAAAATATTTTTTAAAAAAAGATTTTATTTTATTTATTATTTATTTTAGAGAGAGCAAGCATGCACATGTGAGGTGGGGGAGGGGCAGAAGGGGAGGGAGAAGAAGAGAGGAATCTCCAGCAGACTCCACGCCCAATGCAGAGCCAGACAAGGGGCTTGATCTCATGACCCTGAGATCATGACCTGAGCCAGAACCAAGACTGGGATGTTTGACTGAACCACCCGGGTGCCCCTAAGTAAAATCATTTTTATTAGACATATTGTCAGCTTTCTAGAAAGAAAGTAACATAGGAAAACATACATTAAGGATGTAATCTTCATTTTATGATTTCCCTTCTCTAGAGTCAAGGCCCAGCGAGTTGGGAAGTCAGTGGTCAGCTCCAGCTAAAACGGAGCAGGCAGGTGCTTCCAAGTGAACTCACTCTTAGAGCTGGAGTACCTTCTCTAGTGGTAGGTTCAAATGTGCTCACAATCATTGGAAAGACAAGGCAAATCTCTGCTCCAGCAAGCTTAAAGTTAAAATCAAGCAAAGAGAGAGAATTAGTCTCCTATCTTTAGATTGTTTTAGGATATTTAATTTCACATTACTAGTTTTTTTTCTCATTTCTAAATTAAGAAGGGTGTACTGGATATCCTAAGAAACCCCTCAAAAGTTGTGTGTGTGTGTGCACACGTGTGTGCGCACATGTGAGTGTGTGTGTGTGTGTGTGTAAAGGAGATGGGGGAGTGGGAGAAATAAAATGTTTATTGAGAGCCTACTATGGCCAAGCTCTAATACCAATACTCAGTGAATGATGAGCATTATCTCATTTTAATTCTCCCAGCGTACCAAATGAGAGTAGTATTTTTTCATACTACAGAGAAGGAAACTGGGGTGTAGAGAGTTTAACTCTCAAGGAAGTATTAGGGCTGGATTAGATAAAAGTTTGACTCTAATTTTCTGATTCTGTAATTGAATGATCTAAAAAGCAAGGGTTCCAGTTTTCAAGAAAGTCAGCAGTTTCTCTGACTTTTTAAAAAAAATTTATTTGAGTGAAAGCAAGAGAGAGAGAGAGAGAAAGGGTGCACAAGTTGGGGGGAGGGAACGACAGAGTGAGAGGGAGAAGCAGGAATCCATCCAGGGACCCTGGGATCATGACCTGAGCCGAAGGCAGACGCTTAACCAACTGAGCCACCCGGATGCCCCAGTTTCTCTGACTTTTGAATATTAGGATTGGGTGAAACAAAAATCTATAAGCAAAAGTAATAATAATAGGCTTAATTTAAATATTTACTTTTTTCCCCAAGATGTTCAAAGAACAATACATACACCAATGAACAAATGCTTAGAGCGTCAGTGGAGGCTGGTGAATCCACTTCTCTAGCAGTTGGTATGTTTGCTGTTCCATTAACAATCCTATGCTTTGCTCCTTCATGCTCTTTGCTCAAGATGTCCTTCTCTTCTGTGCCTCTTCTTTCTCAAATCCAATTCCTCTCTTTTCAGTAACACCTCAAATTCCATTCTCATTTGAACCATTTACAAATAACCTTGGTTTAGAAGTTTTTCTTCTAAACTTGTAGGGAATTTCTTTCTACACACTTGGCTTGTTTTACTATAATTTACAAGTTGGTAGTGTTAGATATGTTTCCATGGATATGTACTTATATTTCCTATCATCAGGTAACTACCATGGCTACTTCTCACTAGCAGTGCCTTACTTTATGAATAATTACATATCCGTAGAATAACAGATTCACATTTTTGTAGCCATAATTCACTTGAACAACACACAGCACTGAGAACTTAGGTTAAACAGCATGACATCATGGCTAAAACTCCAGTGTCTGGAGCCCACACTACCAGGTCCATATCCTGGCACTACTGCTTACCAGTTGTGTGATACTGGGCAGGTTACTTAGCTCTATGTTGCTTAGTTTCCTTGTCTGTAAGATGATAATGGCACTTACTTCCTAGGGTTGGCTGGAGGATCAAATGAATAAATAGTTTAGAGTATTCAGAATAGAAGCTGCCTTTACGAATACTATATAAGAGTAGGCTATGATTACTTTTTAAGACAAAGATCTACAAAACAGTCGTCATTACTTATTAGAATCCTGCAACTTGAGGGTATTAAATTAAATGGTTTTGATAATAATTAAAGGTCTAAAATCTAAGTGGATGTGTATTAATAGATATGAGTATTGGGGGAGAGATGAGTCAAAGTAACACAAAAGTTTTTGAAAATAAGCATGAACGTGCTAAAATCGGTTCTCTCATCTTCTGGAGTGGTAAATTCACAAATGCTAGAAGTACCTGAAGAAGATGGTAGGATGCCTCTTGTGGCTCCTTAGCTGTGAAGAAGTGATGATGGCCACCTCAGGCCACCTTCAAGCTTCTGCACAGGGTAGGAGAACTCTTCACAGATCCTTTTGATATCAGCTTTTCCAAAGGTAGCTGAATTCTCCAGCTGGGTAGTTTGAATGCAATCAAATTCTCTGTGGGAGAATAAGAGGATAAATGACTCACCCCAAGCACATAGGCAGTCCAGATACATTCGTTTGAGAGCAATGAGTTTAAAATTTTAATGCGGAAGATTTTAGTATTCTTATATCTACATTTCAGCGGGGCAATTAAAATGCTATAAAGTCTATCAAAATAAAATTTCCATCTTGATACACATTACAAACCTCAATCTACTATTTCTGACCCCTAAGAATGTAACCCTTTTAAGGGATACTCTTTCAGACATGCTCCTAAATTGAGACAGGCGCTTAATTTTTTCCACACAAGCAATACTCTTTCAGAAAATTACTTGTATTACAAGATAAAAATCTTCTAAAGGCTGAAACTAGTACTTAATATGTGCAGCACATTTTTGAAAACCTGAGATTTAAAAAATATAAGAAAGATTTGAGTGTCATCACTTTTTAAACATTGGTAACAATATGCAAATATAGTTCTTTATGACCAGGTATTTAAACATAAATTTTCTCATGATATATCAAGAATTCTACTGTTGTTTTTATTTTATAAAATGTTCCATATAAAAAACCCTCCAAATACCGCTGGAAACTAGAAGGGTCAAATGTAAGGTTTTGTTTTTTTTTTTTCTGTTATGGATAAATGTTAGGCAAATGGATGTGGAGCCTGAGATGTGACAAAATCACATTACTCTAAAATTTATGCTCACTCCCCTCTAAGCCCCACTGGCCTCTAACTGTACTCTGAAGTAAGCACTCCAGCCTCTCAACTTCTGCTTTTCCTCATTCCCCCTTCCCGCACTAGCCTGGAATGTTCTTTCCCTAGTTATTTATGTAAGTTGTTTCCTCATGCGCTTTATATCTTTACTAAATGTCATTTTCTCATGGAGGGTTCTTCACAGTCCCATCTAAAATTGTACCTACTCCAAGGACTCTTGATTTTGGCGCAGGTCATGACCTCAGGGTCCTGAGATTGAACCCCATGTGGAGCCCCTTGCAGGGCTCTGCACTCAGCAGGGAGTCAGCTTGAGATTCTCTGTCTCCCTCTCCCTTTGCCCCTTCCCCGTTCATGCTCGTTCTCTCTCTCAATAAATAAATGGAATCTTAAAAAAAAAAAAATCATACCTACTCCTGACATCTCACACCCCTTCCCTCCTTTTTGTCCTCTTCAGCACTTAACCACTCTCTTACTTGTTTATATCTGTCTCCCTCCCCTTCAGACTATAAGCTCCTTATTGACAGAAGCTTTAACTGTCTTTTTTATAGCCATATCTCCAGGGCCTAGAATAATGTGTCTGGCATATAGTAAGCATTTAAATCATATCCAGTGAATGAAAAAAATGAATCCAAAATCTTTGATATATGACTTGGTATTTATGAGTATGTCTGATGTACTGGGAATTTCAAACACAATAATGAGGCAACAATGTAAAGAACAGATACATAGAACAAATCACTATTTTTGTAACATTGTATACATTTCAAAGGCTCTGCTGTTCATAGTCTTTTCCTTCCTTAGTTTTTTTTTTTTTAAACATAGCCATTATTTTCAGAAACAGCACTGTTGGACTTTGCCTAATTCTTTTTCAGTGCTCTATTGTGGAGGAATCTGTCTTTGAGGATGCTGACCTGCCTTTCACTGTCTTGTCTCTTTATTACATATTGTGCTCTTTTTGGGACCCACTCTCTCAAAAGGCTTTCATATATAAACAAAATTGGATTTGTCTAATGACTTTTATTGAGGTGCTAAAATTTAAAATTTAACAGAATCCCTACGTGAAAAGTAATGTTCTTTTGTGCAGAAAGGTTTGCAGGGTGATTCTAGTAACTGACACTACTGGGTTAGTACACATTTCTCAGTTAGAGATTCAGTTTGGCTGCATGAAACAGAAAACTCAAATAACAGTGACTTCAACAAGACAAAGGCTTGTTTTTTCTTATGTAATGAGAAGTCTGGTTGCTTGAGCTGGCTTGGTGACTCTTGGTGTCGGGGCTGGGATGTCTGCAATTCTTTTGGCCCTTTTCTCAAGGTCTAAGGGAGGAGGAAGAAGAACAAAGGACAAAAATAACTGTGTCTTCTGAGTTAGATTCTCTTTTTCTGGAGCTTCTCCAGAAGCCCCAACAACAGCTTCTACTTCCATGGCCTCAGCCTCTTCTGTCTCCCACAGCCACCCTCTTTGCAAGGGAGCTTCAGAAATATAGATGCTTTTATCTTTTGAGCACATGGATGCTGCCAACCAAATTGTAATTCCACTTAATGGGGAAGAAGAGGAGAATGGATATTGAGTAGGCAACCAGCAATCTTTGACAATGTAAAATATACCTGAAAGTCAGATAAAATTTCTGTTATCTTTTTCACAGAAAGGAAATGGACCAGGTCACATCATTTAGAGGAAGAGTGTTGGGAAGATTACCTATAGAAAACTGCATTTCAATTTTTGGGAAAGTATGTAAATAAAATACTCTTTACAATATACTGTAGTTGATAAATATAAAGTCAGGAATATATGTTAAGTTCTACAGCAAAGAACAATGAGTAAAACATTCACATGGTTCTGTCTGTTGAAAGACATTGCTTAGACTGAGTAATATATAGAATTGTTGAATCACTATATTGTACACCTGAAACTGATACAACACTTTATGTTAACTATACTGGATTTAAAAGAAAAGGTTAAAAAAAAAGACATTGCTTAGAAAAAGTTCTAAATAGCAGTACAAATTTAAATTGTAGTTCACAATAATTCAGGATGGTTCAGTGTGGGTCATAAAGATTGTGGTGATTATATGCTAATTATTTAGATAATATAATTATGGTACATTTAGTAATTAAAATTTAATATTTTACAAGGTAGATTACATAATAAGACATTTATATTTTGCAAACAGTTTAGAATATTTGTAGCTTATCTGTTTGATAGCTAAAATGGCAGAATATTGTGAATAATGAACTTAAATATCAATAAGTTTGTTATTCATTTAGAATTACTTTAATGCAGAGTATTTTAAAATTTATTTTAGTAGTTAGTTTTTAACTAAAAATCATAGTAATCCGGAAAATACATTGGGAAGTTATGGGCAGTGATGATTTAATATTTCTAAGGAAAAATTGTAAGATATTTAATTTAAATTTCTTTTATTCTAGTAACTACTTAAGAAATGACTGTAGGTGGGTTATCATACATGCTATAAAAATAGTAAATGGAATGAAAGAAATCAAATCCCCAAAGAAGCAATACACTTTAATTTTTAAAATGTGGTCTATAATTATACAATAATGTGTTTTAATCCCAGGGGAAAAGTTTTTTGGACCCTGTGTTTTCTTAATTTTAAATGAATGGGAACCTTACTGACTTTGAATTAACAACACACAATTGAAAAATAGTTGTCTTGGGGATGCCTGGGAGGGTCAGTCAGTTAAGCATCTGCCTTCAGCTCAGGTCATGATCTTGGGGTCCTGAGACTTTGGGTTTCACTGGTAGGCAGTAAAGGTCTAACAGAGTTTTTAAGCAGCACAGTGATATGACCTGATTTAGGGTTGTTGTTGTTGTTTTTGTTTGTTTGTTTTAGAGAGAGAGAGAGAGAAAGAAAGAAAGAAAGGAAAAAAGAGAGAGAGGGGAGGGGCCAAGGGAGAGAGAGAGAATCTCAAGCAGGCCCCACACCCAGTGCAGAGCTGGCCATAGGGCTTAATTGCACAACCCTGAGATCATGACCTGAACCAAAACCAAGAGTCCGTCGCTTTTCTGACTGAGCCACCCAGGAGCCCCATGACCAGATGTAGTTTTTTTTTTTTTTTTTTTTACATTTTTTTATTATGTTATGTTAATCACCATACATTACATCATTAGTTTTTGATGTAGTGATCCATGATTCATTGTTTGTGTATAACACCCAGTGCTCCATTCAGTATGTGCCCTCCTTAATACCCATCACCAGGCTAACACATCCCCCCAACCCCCTCCCCTCTAGAACCCTCAGTTTGTTTCTCAGAGTCCATAGTCTCTCATGGTTCATCTCCCCCTCCGATTTCCCCCCCTTCATTTTTCCCCTCCTACTGTCTTCTTCTTTTTTTGACATATAATGTATTATTTGTTTCAGAGGTACAGGTCTGTGATTCATCAGTCTTATACAATTCACAACACTCACCATAGCACATACCCTCCCCAATATCTATCACCCAGCCACCCCATCCCTCCACCCCCCACCACTCCAGCAACCCTCAGTGTGTTTCCTGAGAGTTTTAATAGATGTAAGGGTAATGACAATTAAGAGGACAGATTGAGGCAGATAATGATTATTGGTAAGGAGGCCACCAGGAGACTGTTGTTACAGCCCAGGTGACATGATGAAGACATGAATGAAGCGGCCATAAGGACCTAAACGAGAAGGTGGCTTTGGGAAATGTTTCTCTTAGGGTTGGGTATATACTTACGGAAGTACATGTGTTTGGGTATAGGAGTCATGACTGCCTAGAGTTGAATGTAACTCTCATGTTTCTAGCTTGGAAAATTACATAGCTATCATTTAACGAGATTAAGAATTTGGGAAGCAGAACAGGTATTTTGAAGCAAGATAATGAGTTCAGTTTGGACATTAATTTTCAGGAGCATCTATCTAGTAGACAGGTAGAAATATGAATCTAGAAATAGAATTTGAGAGAGATTCTAGAGTCATCCCCACATACATAATAGTTGATAAAAGGCCTGGGAGGAAGGTATATTATCTCCATATTGCACATCAACTGAAACAGAGAGGTTAAGTAGCTCACTTAAAGTCAGTAGAGATGGTGAAAGGTTATAGGAAAAAGCCAACATCTAATCCAGGTCTTCTGATGCCAGGGTATTATTTAATTTCTTTAAGCCTCAGTTTCTTCATATGTCAGGTGAGGATAATGACAACTTCCTTATATTACTTTATTAATTATGATTAAGATAATACAAAGTACCACGTAATAACATAGTGCCACAATCAGACAGTCCTTAAAAGTGTGTTAACTTCCTTCTTTCTTTTTTTTTATTTATAAATCCTATATGGGCTGACAAAAACTTTCTCTTTGGTTGAACTATGGACTGGCTTTTTCTGACTAGTCCTTGTTGTTGGAAGCTTCTTCCACCTGCCAAGTCCGGTTTTAGCAAGTACCCTGCTGGGTCAGTTTAGAGAGAACCCTCCCAACCTTGATATCTGATCATCTTTGATATCCTCATCCGTCACCTTCAGTATTTCATTACCCTGATCTGCCTTCAACAAGAATTCTGACACAACCTAACCCCACACCTAAAGGAGCTGGAGAAAAAACAGCAAATAAAACCTAAACCCAGCAGGAGAAGAGAAATAATAAAGATCAGAGCAGAAATCAATGAAATAGAAACCAAAAGAACAGTAGAACAGATCAACGAAACTAGGAGCTGGTTCTTTGAAAGAATTAACAAGATTGATAAACCCCTGGTCAGACTGATCAAAAAGAAAAATGACCCAAATCAACAAAATCATGAATGAAAGAGGAGAGACCACAACCAACACCAAAGAAATACAAACAATTATAAGAACATATTATGAGCAACTCTATGCCAGCAAATTAGATAACCTGGAAGAAATGGGTGCATTCCTAGAGATGTATCCACTACCAAAATTGAACCAGGAAGAAATAGAAAACCTGAACAGACCTATAACCACTAAGGAAATTGAAGCAGTCATCAAAAATCTCCCAACAAACAAAAGCCCAGGGCCAGATGGCTTCCCAGGGGAATTCTATCAGACATTTAAAGAAGAATTAATACCTATTCTCCTGAAACTGTTCCAAAAAATAGAAATGGAAGGAAAACTTCCAAACTCATTTTATGAGGCCACCATTACCTTGATCCCAAAACCAGACAAAGACTCCATCTAAAAGGAGAATTACAGACCAATATCCTTGATGAACGTGGATGCAAAAATTCTCACCAAAATACTAGCCAATAGGATCCAACAGTACATTAAAAGGATTATTCACCACGATCAAGTGGGATTTATCCCTGGGCTGCAAGGCTGGTTCAACATCTGCAAATCAATCAATGTGATACAATGCATTAACAAAAGAAAGAACAAGAATCATATGATCCTCTCAATAGATGCAGAAAAAGCATTTGACAAAGTACAGCATCCTTTCTTGATCAAAACTCTTCAGAGTATAGGGATAGAGGGTACCTACCTCAGTATCATAAAAGCCATCTACGAAAAACCTACAGCGATATCATTCTCAATGGGGAAAAGCTGAGAGCTTTTCCCCTAAGGTCAGGAACGTGGCAGGGATGTCCACTCTCACCACTGCTATTCAACATAGTATTAGAAGTCCTAGCCACAGCAATCAGACAACAAAAAGAAATCAAAGTCATCCAAATCGACAAAGAGGAAGTCAAACTCTCAGTCTTTGCAGATGATATGATACTGTATGTGGAAAACCCAAAAGACTCCACCCCAAAGCTGCTAGAACTCATACAGGAATTCAGTCAAGTAGCAGGCTATAAAATCAATGCACAGAAATCAGTGGCATTCCTATACACCAACAACAAGACAGAAGAGAGACAAATCAAGGAGTCGATCCCATTCACAATTGCACCCAAAACCATAAGATACCTAGGAATAAATTTAACCAAAGAGGCAAAGGATCTGTACTCAGAAAACTATAAAATACTCAGGAAAGAAATTGAAGAAGACACAAAGAAATGGAAAAACGTTCCATGCTCATGGATTGGGAGAACCAACATTGTGAAGATGTCAATGCTACCTAGAGCAATCTACACATTCAATGCAATCCCCATCAAAATACCATCCACTTTTTTCAAAGAAATGGAACAAATAATCCTAAAATTTGTATGGAACCAGAAGAGACCCCGAATAGCCAGAGGAATATTGAAAAAGAAAAGCAAAGCTGGCGGCATCACAATTCCGGACTTCCAGCTCTATTACAAAGCTGTCATCATCAAGACAGTATGGTACTGGCACAAAAACAGACACATAGATCAATGGAACAGAATCGAGAGCCCAGAAATGGACCCTCAACTCTATGGTCAACTTATCTTTGACAAAGCAGGAAAGAATGTCCAATGGAAAAAAGACAGTTTCTTCAACAAATGGTGTTGGGAAAATTGGACAGCCACATGCAGAAGAATGAAACTGGACCATTTCCTTACACCACACACAAAAATAGACTCCAAATGGTTGAAAGACCTAAATGTGAGACAGGAGTCCATCAAAATCCTAAAGGAGAACACAGGTAGCAACCTCTTCGACCTCAGCCGCAGCAACTTCTTCCTAGAAACATCGCCAAAGGCAAGGGAAGCAAGGGCAAAAAGGAACTATTGGGATTTCATCAAGATAAAAAGCTTTTGCATAGCAAAAGAAACAGTCCACAAAACCAAAAGACAACCGACAGAATGGGAGAAGATATTTGCAAATGACATATCAGATAAAGGGCTAGTATCCAAAATCTATAAAGAACTTATCAAACTCAACACCCAAAGAACAAATAATCCAATCAAGAAATGGGCAGAAGACATGAACAGACATTTTTCCAAAGAAGACATCCAAATGGTCAACAGACACATGAAAAAGTGCTCAACATCGCTCGGCATCAGGGAAATCCAAATCAAAACCTCAATGAGGTACCACCTCACACCAGTCAGAATGGCTAAAATTAACAAGTCAGGGAATGACAGATGTTGGCGGGGATGTGGAGAAAGGGGAACCCTCCTACACTGTTGGTGGGAATGCAAGCTGGTGCAACCACTCTGGAAAACAGTATGGAGGTTCCTCAAACAGTTGAAATTAGAGCTACCATTCGATCCAGCAATTGCACTACTGGGTATTTACCACAAAGATACAAATGTAGGGACCCGAAGGGGTACGTGTACCCCAATGTTTATAGCAGCAATGTCCACAATAGCCAAACTGTGGAAAGAGCCAAGATGTCCATCGACAGATGAATGGATAAAGAAGAGGTGGTATATATACACAATGGAATATTATGCAGCCATCAAAAGGAATGAGATCTTGCCATTTGCAACGACGTGGATGGAACTGGAGGGTGTTATGCTTAGTGAAATGAGTCAATCAGAGAAAGACATGTTTCATATTACCTCACTGATATGAGGAATTCTTAATCTCAGGAACAAACTGAGTGTTACCGGAGTGGTTGGGGGTGGGAGGGATGGGGTGGCTGGGTGATAGACATTGGGGAGGGTATGTGCTATGGTGAGCGCTGTGAATTGTGCAAGACTGTTGAATCACAGATCTGTACTTCTGAAACAAATAACGCAACATATTTTAAGAAAAAAGAAAAAGAAGAAGATAGCAGGAGAGGAAGAATGAAGGGGAGTAAGTCAGTGGGGGAGACGAACCATGAGAGATGATGGACTCTGAAAAACAAACTGAGGGTTCTAGAGGGGAGGAGGGTAGGGGGATGGGTTAGCCTGGTGATGGGTATTAAAGAGGGCACATTCTGCTTGGAGCACTGGGTGTTATGAACAAACAATGAATCATGGAACACTACATCAAAAACAAATGATGTAATATATGGTGATTAACATAACAATAAAAATTTAAAAAAAAAGAATTCTGTTAAATTGTTTTATCAATAATCCCTCTACCCTTGAAGCTTTAGTAATTTTCTATTCACTGACAACCCTGTCCACCCCAATTCTGCTCCTTAGCTCCAAATTCTCAGCTGTCTTTGCTGTATTCACTGTCATTTGCTGTATTATTGAGCCTGATCTGTCTCCCCTATTGTGATAGTCTTGACATCTATCACAATAGTTCTGAATAAAGCCTTCCTTACCATTTGACAAATGTCAGAATATTTTTTTCTTTAATAGGATCTTAATATTACTATACCCGATAATATTCCCAGAGGTTCAGTAATTAGCTTCCTGTGTGTCCAGTGTGATGCCCTTACGACCCAGGGCTGGTTGTTCAAACGTCGTCAGAACCAGAACACAAAAAGTGGGCATCAGGTTAAGGCTGAGAGCCAAGAGATAGGATCACAGGGGCAGCCAAGTTTGAAAATAGGAGTCACCTGAAAATGTGGAAAGCTGAATGATTGAGCCAGAGTTATGGTTTGGGATGAACCCAGAAAGTGGGGAAATAGCCAAGACCACGGGCAATAAGAATATGCGAAGGAGGTGCTAAAGTGATCTAATTCCACTGGAAGGGAATTTTTTTTCTTGCCCAGGGATGCCTTTTTTTTTTTTTTTTTTAGTTTTCCATGATTCATTGTTTGAATATAACACCCAGTGCTCCTCACAATACATGCCCTCCTTAATACCCATCACCGGGCTAACGCATCCCAGGGATGCTTTTTAAGAAGTTAAATATCTTTTGGCTCTTGTGTAAAGCCTCTTTGGCTACTTTGGCATCTGACACAGAATAGAATCTATGGGAGATGGAGATCAGCTCTGTTGTTCCATAAGCATGCTTTCAATCAACACAATGAAGAGACCAGTATCCTAGATGGTGTGCTGGGGAAATGGGATTTTTGCAGTTATGAAGAGCTGAGAGTTATCATTTATGCCAGGAGTCTTAATTTTTAAAATATCAATATAATAACTATTCAATATAAAACTATCTTTACCATAGTTGATTTTGGGGGGATAATTCAGAAGGCATTAGATGATGGGCTTCTGTTAAGGATGTTACTGATGGTCATGCTCTAGTTGTGGGATATATGTGCTAGATATAATTTTAATGTTACTAGTGTCCCTTAACTCTCCTGAATGCTCAAGACTGACCTAAAGAGAAGGCAGGGTGGGCAGCAAGGAGAATTGCAAGGGTCAGCCATAAAGGGAAAGGATGTGTGGGGTAGAATCAAAAGAAGAGAAAAAGGTTCAGCAGCTACAGCAAATTAGTGTGTACCCATTGGAGTTTCTCAAGGTTCATACCAATGAAAATTGGCATTTCAGAAGAGATGGAAAGTGAAAAGAACTAGAAGGGATAAAGAAAGTGAGATTTTATGAGGTCCTCAGGGTGTTACCTTTGCAGTGTCATCTCAGACCTCGATTGAGATCTCTTTGATATTAGAAGTAAAAATATTCAAACTGAATTTAAAAATGTAGTGATTAGACTAATGGCATAATTTGTGTGGTCAGAAAGAAATGCTAACTGTATTTAGGGCCCAGTGAGAAGGTAGAAGGGTAGAGACAGATTGGAAGACAGACCACTGTGTGTGTGTGTGTGTGTCTGGAACCTGGGCTCTGGTTTATTGCGAGCCTTTTACCAAGTGGGTTTCCTTTGATCCTGGGGCAAGGATAATTGAAAATTAATCTTCTATCTCTGGTTAAATGTTTATGTATGGTCATCAGAATCATAAAACTGAATAAGGTATTAGGAATTAATTTAATATGAAACAGGTAACCGATAGTTTCTAAAGTCACACAGGTAGTCCAAATGTGAGAAAATAAATTGTTTATAAAATAATATGATCCATACTACTATGTGTGATTTTCTCTGAAATAACAGATTTTGAAGACAGGTAGGATGGAATCCCTGCTCCATTCCTACTAGCTTCATAACCTCATTAAATACTTAAACCCTTGGAGTCTATTTCGTGTGTAAAGTGAAAAGAGGTATACATATGTCAAGAAATATTGTGGAGATGGGGCGCCTGGGTTGCTCAGTCATTAAGCGTCTGCCTTCGGCTCAGGTCATGATCCCAGGGTCCTGGGGATTGAGCCCCGCATCGGGCTCCCTGCTCAGCGGGAAGCCTGCTTCTCCCTCTCCCACTCCCCCTGCTTGTGTTCCCTCTCTCACTGTGTCTCTCTCTGTCAAATAAATAAATAAAATCTTTAAAAAAAAGAAATATTGTGGAGATGATATATTTAAGGGACTATCAGAGTATACGGTGTTTTTGTTTTTGTTTTTGTTTGACACAAGTGAGGGTTCCCCCCCCCCTTCAATTTAAGATGATGTCTTGATAACTTTGTCAAATTTTGGCTTCTTGGTAGTCTTAACCAAAAAAAAAAAAAAATTCAGAATAATCAATCCGCCACTCTTAGCCCACTCTACTCTTCATTCTGGCAAAGGACAGTTTAACTTCTGCTAGTGTGGGGTTAGTGAAAAGGTGTCTTCCAGACACACTCAGAATGGAGTAGAGACTTCTCTAAGCCACAGGTGATTATAGAATTATTCCATCTCCATTTCCTAGCCTTAGAAGGGCACTTTTCTAGTTATCTAAATGGTCAGACTCTGGGCTATCAATTGTTTTTAGTTTTAAAAACACTTATCATTTCTTTTATGAACCAATAAAATGCAAGGAAAAAGTTAGAAAATGCATATAAATAGCTACAAACGTCTTTTTTTTCTATGTACACATAGATGTATATTTTAACAAAAACTGAATCATGCTATATATAAACTATTTGCTAACTTGCTCTTTTCTGGGCATTTTTGTATATACAGGCATTTCTGGCAAGATGCAATGTGTGTGTTCCTGAAAAACCCTGTATTTGGCAAAATTGCATACTAAAAATGACAGGACTTAACTGGAAAATAAGGTTAAAGAAGGGTATTAAAAATCCCAGCAAATCTGTAATCAAAGCACTAGCAAAAACAATCATTGGTACCTGGGGAGATAAGTTGGGCTGTCAGGCAGACAATTCAGCATGACTACAGACTGGCATGTCAGATATAAAAAAAAAAAAATGCATGAACAATAGAGTGGCAGTGCCATCAACCCTTTAATTAGATCTGGAAGGAGTATGCTGAGCAGGAGTATGTACAACAGAGGTGGAAGCAGAGCTCTGAGCCAGTGGGGCTACCCTCAAAGTAGGCATGGGTGCCATGAAACTGGCCGTGAGTGAGTTAATAGCTATGCCTGTCTGGGCATATGCCCCACTGAGTAGGAAGGTGCTAGCAACCAAATTTTGTCCTCCCAAAATTCATATGTTGAAGCCCTATCCCCCTATGTGATGATATGTGGAGATGGGGCCTTTGGAAGATAATTAGGTTTAAATGAGGTCACTAGGATGCAGCCCTCACAATAGAATTAATTTCTTTATAAGAAAAGACACTAGAGAGTTTGCTTGCTTGCTCTCTCTGCCATGTGAGGACACAGCAAGAAGTCAGCCATCTACAGGGTTGAAGAGAGTCCTCACCAGAGACTGACTATGCTGACACCTTGATGTTGGACATCTAACCCCCAGAGCTGTGAGAAAATAAATTTCTGTTGTTTAAGTCACCTAGTCTGTAGTATTTTGTTATGGCAAACTGAGCTGACTTAAGACAGAAGGTCTATGAGCAAACCATCTTTTATCTATATTTCAACTTATGGAAATTTTTTAAAAAGATTTTATTTATTTATTTGACAGAGAAAGACACAGCGAGAGAGGGAACACAAGCAGAGGGAGTGGGAGAGGGAGAAGCAGGCTTCCCGCCGAGCAGGGAGCCTGATGTGGGGCTCGATCCCAGGACCCTGGGATCATGACCTGAGCTGAAGGCAGACTCTTAACCAGCTGAGCTACCCAGGTGCACCTATTATGGAAATTTGTAAGCATACCTGTAAGTAAAGAAAATAATATATCTAAAAATTAGTTTTAACAGATATCATTATTTTTCTAACCCGGTTGCTTCTGTCTTCTGACCCTACTCTTCACCCCCTCCCCCATTTCCCTCACTGAAGTATTTTGGAGCAAATCCTGACATCATATCATTTTACTTATTAATAACTTAGTGTATATATATATATATATATATATATATATATATATATATATATATTTACTGGATGAAGACAAAAAAACCCATAAGCATGATGCCATTATCACACCTAACAAAACTGACCAAAATTCTTTAATATATAATATCAAATTCCCGGTCAAGTTTTTCCAGTTAAAAATATCTTTTTATATTTTCTTTCTTCAAATCAAAATTCAAAGAAATTCACAAATTTAATTTGGTTGTTATGTTTTTAATTAGGTTTTGGATAACATCTATAGTTTATTTTTGAAAATATTAGTAAATATATATGGATATTGGTATTTCCCCTTTATTACACATATGGCTTACTCTTCTGCTCCTTGCTATATTTCCCTTAATAGCTAAATCCAAAAGACCACTCTACATTACATTACTGAATTGTCATCAGTTCTTTTTATAGATGCATAGTACTCCATCGATGGGTATACCATAGTTTATTTAATCAATCTTATATTGATGGGATTTGGTTTGTTTGCAGTCTTTTCTTATTATAAATTTTATAAATCATGCCATAGTAAATAGTTTTTTTGCATATTTCATATTCTCAGGCACTTGTTTTAATTTTTTTTAAAATATAGACCAAGGGGCTCTTGCTATCAATGCAGCTTCTGAGAGAATGGCTTTTTCTTTCCTGTTGATGATTAGAAGTCTACTCCTCCTACTCTGGCTCTACTTACCTAGAAAAACTTGAATATAAGCCAACATGACTCCAAATTTATACTGACTTAACTCCACTTTTTATCGATCATATACATACAAAACATGAGTACAGAAACACGTGTAAGGACAAACTACATATACACACACCCACACCCCTAACCTCCCTCATGCCCACATCTACGTTATCATTTTTAATGGATAGTATTAATTATCTATTTTTACATTGCATATTACCCCAAAACTTGGTGGCTTAAAGCAACAAACATTTATGTAGGTAAGGCCTGCAGAAATCTCAAGGCTCTTAAATGCTAGTACACTGTGGTGAGTATGGCTTAATATACAGAGTTATCCAACCATTGTGTTGTATACCTGAAACTAATGTAACATTGTGTGTCAACTATACTAAAAACAAGCAAACAAGCAAACAAAAAAAATAACCCCCTTCTTCATGTACAGACTGCAGACAAGTGTACAACTCCCCTACCAACTCCCTGGGAATTTTAATGAGTAACATTTTCTCCCTCCTGTTGCAGATATTTGAAATCAAAGAGATATTAGTCATTTAGTCCTTAATTTATTCTTAACTTTAGAATTGATATTCTGTATATAAGATACTCTTGCAATTCAATAAAACAGAGATAAGGTCCTCAATAGAAAAACAGGCAAAGAGAGTGAACAAATAAAAGGAGTGATAAACTGAGATATTAAAATATTAAATAAGGAAACTATAAATTACAAATAGATATGATTTTTAATTAATTCAACTGACAAAGATTTTAGAATAGCATAAAACCTAATGGTGGCGGGGTGCCTTGTTGAGTGTCTGCCTTCGGCTCAGGTTATGATCCCAGGGTCCTGGGATCGAGCCCCGCATCGGCTCCCTGCTCCACGGGAAGCCTGCTTCTCCCTCTCCCACTCCCCCTGCTTGTGTTCCCTCTCTCACTGTGTCTCTCTCTGTCAAATACATAAATAAAATCTTAAAACAAAAACAAAAACAAAAACCTAATGGTGGCAAGGATGCACATAACCAGGTACTCTCAAACATTCCTGGAAGGAGTTTCCATTTGTACCCTGTGACATTCATTTCAATTCACCTACATTTTCTGTGTGTTTTTCTACATCTCCATCCCCCCCTCCCCCATCTTGTAGTTAAAATTGGACTGTGGAATTTTTTCAGTGTTAGCTGTCACTGTGGGATCACTGTCACTATATACAAGACATTAGGAAATATCTGTCAGAGAAGTGAGAACAGTTTATCAACAAAGGCCACATCATGGCCTCTTTATGGGTGCGGATCCTGACAAAAGGATTCTCAAGTTGCCAGGCAGGTTAAAGGCAGTCAAAATAATGGTGACAGTCATAACAGAAACAGACTTCACCGCTTGCCACTAGAATATGGGTGCTACGGAGCAGAACCATCGATATGCACCTGGGAACACATGAAGTGCACTGCATAATACAACAAACTATCTCCATTATGTGGGAAAAAATGTTCTTGTAAAATTTCACTTATAGAATCTTAAGTTTCTCCAAGTAAATTTTTTTTTTTTTTTGGAGGGAGGACACATTGTTATGAGCTAATGAAGTCTCAATTGGGTCTTTTGTCCTCATCTTAGTGGTCAATATAATGAAATGGGTTGAAACTAATTGATTTCCAGAATCATTTAAAGGAAATGCCACATTGTGAAATGACCATTTCATTAAAAGGGTCATGGGTATTAAAGAGGGCACGTATTGAATGGAGCACTGGGTGTTATACGCAAACAATGAATCATGGAACACTACATCAAAAACTAATGATGTATGGTGATTAACATAACACACACACACACACAAAAGGGTGTGTTCTTTGTTAATCTACCTTGCAAACAGGCTTATGTATATCTTACAATTATTCCCCGAGTGTGAAATAGAACTGGGGCCAGAAGCCTTTTTCCTTATGTCTTTTGGGTTCAGGATATAATCCTTGATGTATAATACAGTAATGAAGTCATTTGACATTTCTGTATCTCTGAGATTCTTTACAAGATTAGTTTGATGATCAAAAAGGGAATGGTTAATGGACAAATGCACTATGAATTTGTAGGTCATGGATCTCTTCCAAATTGAAGATATCTACTCATTGTCCTTTTTCCTCAGTCAAAACAGAGAGGAAAGTATGTTGATTTTTATTGTGTATTGACTATAAAAAACAGGGATTATGTGAGTGAATGTGTGTTGCAAAAAGCTGAATAGATATTTTTATTCTGTTCTCAGAAGTTTGGTATCTGATAACACAATTTGGTCTCAACACAGGAAAATTATACCTCTTCTGTTTCTCCAAGTTTTCTTTAAAATGGAAGTGAAAATTCTACTTCCTTTCATACCTCACAGGGATCAGATCAAAAGGCAAACACAAAATTTATTGATTTTCATATCATTGAAGTATATGATAGCCAACTTCCCAATGTGTATTTTACTTATTGTGGGTCCTTCCTCTTTGTTTACTTCTTTCTCAGGCTTTATTTTTTCCCTACTACATTTGTATGTTTTGTATATAACTCCAAGTAGTTCAGTGTAATCAATTAGTGACATGTTTTTGAGGATATGTCACTAACTTACTAATGTAGGACATCTTTTTTGCTTCTGCCAGTTTGTCATTGTTCTACTGAATCTTCCATATTTCCACTTAACGCAAGATATGAGAAATTAAGAGCCGCTTTCATCTGAGAGGCTCACCCTATTTGTCTGTATAACTGAAAAAATTTTCCAGTTAGTAATACTTATAAATTTTTCTCATATCTTGTAGAAAATTCACAAAATTATTAGTCTTTTATTTTTTAAAATCCAGTTAATTTGTTTAGCTTGTTCCAAAGCTTTTTCACACACATTATCACAAATGTTTTCATTGGTAAGTATACAGTATACAGTTGGCCTTTTTGCTTCCACAAAACTTTTACATATACAGTCAATCTTACTAATAATCAATTTATCATATTCTACTTATAAAATTACTAATTTGAACATTCTTTAGGAATCCTTTTTTTTTTTTTAAGATTTGAGAGAGAGCGAGCAGGCATGTGCATGTGGTTGAACAGGGGGAGGGGCAGAGGGGGAGAATCTTCAAGCAGACTCCCTGCTGAGGGTGGAGCCCCACTCCTGGTGGATCTCATGACCCTGAGATCATGACCTGAACTGAAATCAAGAGTCAAATGCCTGACTTCACCACCTAGATGCCCCCTAGGAATCCTTTTCAAAATAATTTTACCTTATATGTTTCCTTCTCATTTACATGTAGATCCTTGTACATGATTAGAGCAGCAATTATGTTCAATGTGTCCTAATTTGCATTTCGGGGTACCTGGGTCACTCAGTCACTTAGACATCCGACCCTTGGTTTTGGCTCAGGTCATGATCTCAGGGTCCTGGGATTGAGCCCCGGGCCTGGCTTTGTGCTCAGTGGGGAGTCCACTTGAGATTCTCTCTCTCTCCCTCTGCCCCCCCAAATAAATAAATAAATGTTTAAAAAGTTAATTTGCATTTCAAGACTGTAGCAGTCAATGCATTTGGAAATCCAAGTTTGTACTTAACCTAAATGGTCTATGGGTGGACTATAAGCTTCTAAGTGAGCTAAATGATTTAAATGATGGTGAGCTAATTAATATTACATATATTCATTTGAGTAAGGTTATATCTCCTGAGGAGCATTAGGTGTGGAAAGCCCATCCCTCTGTAAGTATTGAAATTATCAGTATTTGAAATCAAGTGGCAAAGGGCCACACCAAGATAGAGTGGTATTTTGAGAAGTGGAACATTGATCACAGGTCTTCTGATGGGGTAAAGGTTAAAACTTTCCTGTAGGATCTGGCAGAGGTAATGTGATGACTTCTGATCAAAAAACTCAAGGAAAACACTTGTAAGGAAGCAAATTTGATCATTGTGACTTGAATAGAGATTTTGTATAGAACAAGGAAGGCAATTTAAAAGTATCTTTTATGTGCTCTAATTTTTAAAATGATTTACATTTTTCTTCTGTTTGATCTTAACTAATATTGTGTGGCAGGGAGACAGAAGAGCATGATTTTAAGTCCCGGCTCTGCCATTAACTCACAGTGTGCCTTTGAGTGGGATTTCTGACTTCTTCCAATCTTCCTCATTCATGAAATTAGGGAGTTGTGCTAAATGATCTCTAAAGTACCATTTGGCTTGGAACCCCTATGATCATATCTTGTATAAATGATATATCATCTGTTTTCTGATTACTTGAAAATAGTACCCAGTTGGATTTAAAACACAAAATAAACAAATGTGAACATTTAAAATTTTTCTGTGCTCTTGCTATCAGTTTAATTGTGAAGCCTATTTCTTATTTATGCCTTAGTCTTTGAGAAAGCTAAGGCTGGCTGTTAAATAGTTCTTCTAATTAGTATGAACTGTTGTAGCACTTAAAACCCTTGTCCTGCCTTTGATAAGATCAAAATTAGAGTGAAGAATATGCCTTGCTTGAACATATTAGCATGCAGACCATGTAGCCTGGAAAGATGTGTTTAGACTCTGAGAATAAAGCAGAAGCTAGTGCATTCTGACAGCTGTGAGAAACACAAAAAATATTAATGGTGGCAGTTAGAGAGTCAGACAGAGAATAGCAATGCACAGGTGCATTTTCCCTAGTGCATAGATTTCTTTTTTAGTATTCATGATAAGTTTCCAATACCTTCATCTTTACACAGGAATTAGAAAACGGTTCAGACTTATTAGTTTGAGCAATAGCCTAGGACAGCTAGAAGAACAATGCCTACAGGGGCATGTATATTTGTATAAAATAGTCTTCTATGATAATGCTTTAAATATCACTGTAATGCCATTTTTATTTTCTAATAAAGTCATCATCTTAACAGTTTTATTGTTCCCTTAATTCTACTCTTAACATCTTATCTGAGTTGAGTGAAAAATTACATTAATTGCAAGCTGTTCTACTTGCCTTATTGGCCACTATCTTGTAATACAAGTTTTCATTATTTGTCTCTCAACATTTTGACTTTAAAGGTTAAAGTGCCACTTATGGTTTAGGAATAATTATGTGGAAAAAACCTTTTAAGTCAATATAGAAACTCATCACTTCAGATTAGCAAAAATATAGAAAGAGCATGAATTCTCACTCGAATGTGTCTGAGCGTATGATCAAATTGAATCCCTCTGCATATTCCACAAAACCCCCCAAATGAACCAGAAATAGATATTCTGTTCTCAGAGTTATTGGGAGATACGATGCAATGTGCACAAAGCAGGTTCCTAGTGATACTGTGTATCTCTCAAGTTCACTGTCTGTGAACAGTGTGAGTTATTTGAGTCTTGAATATCTATATAGATCTATTCCTTACCCTCAAACTTCCAGTCAACTATTTGAAGAATAATGATGGAAATAGTGTTATGCTGCCATAGACACATAAATAGTAGAATTCAACCAAGCCATTGGAGGAAATTTTCTTTTCTCTACAAAATTTAGAACAAAATCTTATATGTTAGGGACACCTGGGTGGTACATAGTTAAGTGTCTGACTCTTGATTTTGGCTCCGGTCATGATCACAGGGTCATGAGATTGAGTCCCATGTTGGGCTCAGTGCTGGGCATGGAGCCTGCTTAGGATTTTCTCTCTCCCTCTCTCTGCCCCTCTCGCCCTGCTCACATTGCTCTTGCTCTCTCTCATCTTATATGCTAGTTTCCCTAAATTTATACCTCAGGGAAAATTGGCAGTTCTCAAATCGCCTTTTATACTTGCAATCAAATGTCTTAGAATATGTACCTCTAAAAGTGCCTCGTTAGAATTTGTATTAAAATGTAAATGAATCAGACTCAGCTCTAATTTTTAATTCTGTCCCTTTATAACCATTACATGCTATTCAGAAGATCCCAGCTTGGGCCTGTTGGTATTCTAACAGTGAGATGGCCAACCTTGGTTGCTGTTATGATGGCACCATATGATACCTTTGGAGTCTATCATCTTGAGATCAGGGTATTTTATAACACTGGGGAAAAAAAAACTTACCTTCCTTGAAGACACATTTTTTTCCTTGCTTCCTCTTTGAGACTATCATCCACACTCCAGTTCCTACCTTGCATTTCTTTTTCTATAGCCATTATGTTCCTGAGGTTCTTCTGAAATCTTCTCTTGCTTGTTTATAATGTATTGATAGGGGATAGTACAATTTTATCAAATTCCTAACTGCCAGATATGATGTGTCAAGTGAGACTTGAGATTAGTTATGAGATCAGTAATGAGTACATGCACACACACACACACACACACAATTTTAAAAATAACAAAAATGGTTTTGATCTGTTTCAATTGATTTTGAATATCAAGTTTCAAATGACATAATGTGTGTTATGTAGCAAACTGTATATTGGCAATCCATATTGCCAAGTTTTGAGCTTCGTTCTTAGAAAAGCAGATGTTAACTCATAAGCTGAAGATTTTTCTTGGGTGTAGACATTTTGATTCAATAATGTTTTTTTAAATATATAAATCTTTCTTTTTGTTGTTTCCAATTTGAAATGGTATCTACCATTATCACCTTCATGTTATAGTCTTTTTTTTTCTTTCTAATTCTGCTAGAGTGGAGCTCAGCAGGAGATTCATTATTTCTCTGATTTAAAACCACTATTGATGAGCTCATCCTCCTTTCCCACCTACCACAAACAATATAACTTTCAGGAATTTCAGCACAGATTTGTAAAGAATATTTTTACTGCACAGATTTTACTTGTGTTTGGATCAGTGCATTGAATATTATAAAAGCATATGTGATGTGGAAAGTGGATGACAGCTCTTAAGTATTTAAATTATTTTTACAACTAGAACTTGTTCCCCAACTCACTGATCCCATGGTGGTACATTGTTAAGACAATATAACAAATGGGTAGATTGTACTGAATAGCCTTTTCATTTAAGACCTATGGTGTTAATTCAAGTACCCATTATGGAGCTGCCATATCCAGAAAGGCCCCTCTGGCAGCCCAGTGGGTGTTTGATTTCCTGGGTTTCTCAGGAGCCATGAGAATAAAATCTTAGTTTCTGCTTTGATTTTATCACAGCTGGATATCATATCCTCATTTATCTTTAGTCTGGACAAATAAAATCAGTTCCATTCCCAAGTTCAAAACTGTCTCCTATAACATAATGACCCTCACTTTTCTGATAGAACATAGAATCTGTGGCTACTAGTCTAAGGGACACTGCTCCTACAAGCATTCTCTTTCCTACCTTAAAGCCTGTAAATACTTCATTAAAAAAAAAAAAAATCAGACCCGTAAGGGGAATGTTTTATGGATTCTTTGCACACTTTGCTTGCTCATTCTAAATGCAAGCCAATTCCATTTCTCTAGATAGTTTTACAGTATTTTGGAGATGTGATTAAAGATAACAAAATTCAAGGCAGTTTTACAGAGAGTTATTGGGTAAAATTATGTGTCTATAGATGAGAGAAGTTTGGGTGGCGGAAAACTAAAGGTTTAGGGCTATAACGTGTATCAGTAATGGTGAATTCTGGATAAAAATGTAGAAGGCAGTAACTTATTAATGGGAACATACTGTATAAAAATCCAGTCTGACCACAGTGAGATATCATTATACACCTATTAGGACAGCTAAATAAGAAATAGCGACAATACCAAATGTTAGTGATAATGTACAGAAACTAGATCTCTCATATATTGCTGGTGGGAATGTAAAATGGTACAGACATTCCAGAAAATATGACAGTTTGTTATAAACCTAAATGTGCACTTACCGTATGAAATAACAATTGCACTTTTAGGCAGTTATCCCAGGGAGATGAAAACCTATGTTCACACAAAAGCATATGAACAAGTGTTCATAGCAGCTTTATTTTTAGTAGCAAAGACTAGAACCAACCCAAATCTCCTTCAGTGGTTAGATAATTAAACTCTGAAACATTCATACAATGTAATACTAAGCAATAAAAGGAATAAACTATTGATATATGCAGCAACCTGAACAGATCTCATGAACATTTTTCTTTAAGATTTCATAAGGTTACATACTATATGATTGCATTTATATAACCTTTGTGAAACAATAAAATTACAGAGGTGGAGAACAGATTAGTGGTTACCAGGAGGTGGGGATAGGGTTGGGAAGGGGTGGGTGAGTAGTGCAAATATAAATGAATAGCATGAAGGAGTTTGATTGTGGTGGTGGCTTCACAGATCTGCAGGTGGGATAAAATTGCATAGCACTATACATAAACACACACAAATGCATGCATGTAAAAAGTGGTGAAAATGAATTGTGTCGTCTAGTTAGTAGTCTAGCTAACAATATTTTATCACTGTCAGTTATTTCCTGGTTTTGATACTATACCACAGTTGTGTAAGAGGCCACTATTGGGGAAAACTAAGTTAAGGGTGCAGGGACCCTATGTGTTAATTTTATAACTTCCTGAGAGTTTATAAATATTTCAAAATAAAAAGTGGGGAAATTTAAAACTCTGCCTGTTTTTATTTTCATGATGTGCATCAGAGGTCCTTTTGCCTCTATAGCGTAAATACTATGTCTTTAGTCATTTGCAATGCACCTCATACTATTTTGGAGAATTACATTCACTTGTAACTCTATGAGAAAAAGACACTTGCTTACAAATGCCAAATTGAGATGTCAGACTGGTGGTTGGCAGAGGGAGAAGGGGAGCAGGACAGGTAAGGACAGGTAAAAAGGATGAAGGGGCACCAACTTGCAGCTGTAAACAAGCCGTGGAGGTGAAGAGTATAACATGGAGAATGTCGTTAGTAATCCTGTAATAATATTGTATGGCGGTCGATGGTAACTACCCTTATGGCGGTGCGCACTGCTTAATGTATTGAATTGTTGAATCGCTATGTTGTGAACCTGAAACTAATCTAACATTGTATGGCAATTATACTTCGATAATAAAAATTTTGAAGGGTGTTGGACTGAAATATAGGGTAAGCATCACACCAAAGAGAAGGCAAGAAACTCTTTTCACGGGGCTCGGTGAAGCCGGATCTCACACCCGTACCATATTTGATCTGCAGACAAAAGAGTGGGAATGTGTATTCTCTCGTTCTAAGGGTAGACAATGGGACATGGAATATTGATATCCTATATATAGAATATTGGTGGTCTGTGCATAAAAAACAGAACAGGAGCCTCATTGTCAGTCCACACAGGAAGGCCAAGAAATATGCAACAAATACTTTAAGATTAAAGCTGGACAAGAGGGGCGCCTGGGTGGCTCTGTCAGTTAAGCGTCTGCGTTCGGCTCAGGTCATGATCCCAGGGTTCTGGGATCGAGCCCCGCATCGGACTCCCTGCTCAGCGGGAAGCCTGCTTCTCCCTCTGCCCACTCCCCCCCGCTAGTGTTCCCTCTCTCGCTGTGTCTCTCTCTGTCAAATAAATAAATAAAATCTTTAAAACGAAATAAAGCTGGACAAGAGAAATAAGCGATCTTTAATGACCATTGTCAAAGTAGTTTATTTTAGGTTAAAAAAAAAAAAAAAGTGGATTATCCTGAAAGCAGAAGGTAATAGGTAAGCAGAAATAGCAGGGTAAGCTTAGGCACATCCCAATGGGCATGAACAAATAGAAGCCAAAGTAACAAAATGAACTAGGATTCAGTGTTTCCATTTTCTGTTTGTGCAGTAACTACCTTAACAACCTAGAAGCCCCATCAGACAAGGTATTGAATTCAATCAACAATGGTTTCCTAATTATTTTGGCTCTGAGAATGTCTCTAGGGTTTTCAGATTGCTAAAAATCCAATAATCCCCTCCAGAGACTGCACACCTGAATCCCCCTACCCTGTCTTTTTATCTAAGCAATCGTGTGTTCCATCAACTAAGACAGGTATTGGTTATGTATGATGAACTATGGCTAATTTCTTTTTTACAAGCAAATAAATAATTTTGCGGCTCATTAGGCTGATCATTTTTCTGATTTGTTCGACCTTTGCTGTGCTTTTTTATCAGCTGGTTTTCTCAGACCTCATTTTCCCCTGCAAAGCTCCAGTAATCAAATGAATTGCTGGACCCGTCAATCTGGTGCCATGACCTGTTAAAATGGGATTCATCAGAAGAATTTCATTATGTTTTTTTTAGAACAATTGTCAGAAATCTTTCATTCCTGTTTTCTAGTCCCATTGAGTGACAGGTGACTGACACACACGTGAAGGAAGTGAAACATTTATTAAGAGTTTTATGTTGAGATGCCAGCTGAGTCAAAAGCTTCCTACATACAGAATCCTTTTCAGAAAGGATTTTCCCGTAGCCATTGTGGACAATTAAACTTGGGATCCTCTCCTCTTGAAAGATTAACCCAGGTGGGAGAGTATTCTCAGTATAAATACCAAATGTATGTTTGGGTAGTAGCAAGTCCCCAAGGAGGATTTAAGTTGTAAGTAGGGAAAACAGCATTTGCAAAGAGGATTTTAGTGTGATTGCTGTTTGCCTTAAGAATCATCGTTCACTGAAGCAATTAACCTGCAAAATAGAATTATGGAACTGAACCAGGGAAAAGGGCAGGAGTGGATCTTTATTGAACCAGGTGAAGATAGTTTACATCATGTACTTTCCAAGGTTGAACATAGTGACCAAAATGGTAATGTTCCCCTCAGCTTGACTAACCTTTGGACAAGCTTCTTTTTGACAAGAGACCCCAACCTCCCTTTTCTTAGAACATTTACTTGAGGGAACTTGTCATTGTAAATTCCTTCTCTGACTTGTTGAGATGTAAGTCTTCTATAGTTCTGGAATGTTTTTCCCCTTCCTTTGACATGTGAGAAAGGGCCCAAGTCTTCCTGTCTCTGGGAGAGTGTAGGATCCTAACTTCCATAACCAGCAATTAGCAAACACAGATCGCTCCATTGGCCATCTAATATCCTCTAGGACTAATGTCCTCCAGGACTTTTCCTTTAGCTCATTCCTGTCTTTTATTTCAGCAGAGTTGAGGTCAGTCTCTCTCCCCTACTGCAATAGTCTTTTTTTTTTTTTTTAAGATTTTATTTATTTATTTTTGAGAGAGAGGGAGAGAGCAAGCCCAAGCAAGCATGAGCGAGCACGAGCTGAGCGAGCATGAGCAAGCACGAGCGGGGTGGGATGTGGGACTCGATCCCAGGACCCTGGGATCATGACCTGAGCCGAAGGCAGATGCTTAAACTTCTGAGCCACCCGGGTGCCCCCTATTGCAATAGTCTTGAATAAAACCTTCCTTGACTGTTTAACTGGCTGGTGCAATTTTTCTTTTACAATAGATCCCAGATAATTTCTTTGAATTTATTTTTAATCTCTACAAATTTGCTTGGTTATATTTTAAAAATGAAAAAATTTGTGCATTTGGTTCACCTAGTTTTGACTGTCATAATTTATTATATCACCTAAAAAATATAATGTCAGGGTCAACTCTAGGCAGAATTGTGTGCTCTAGTCTTCTTTCAGCACGTGTCTCTCTGGTTGCCAAAGGTCAATGAACTCTCCCGCAGGTGAGAGACTCTCCTTGCAGAGCTGGGTCAACAAAGCCAGTTGTGCCAGATGCTTTCTTTCTATCCTGGGCTTGATCCTCTACTCTTACCTATGATATTGGTTGTATGTCTCATTACTGATTTGGTTTTGTCCTGAGAATGGCCTTGTACTTTTTACAGAGAGCATCTGCCACTAATCAGTGGAATCAGGACCAGTTGGCTCCTGGTTTACAAACACTGCCTAATGCCCACAAAACTAAGATGGTGAACTGGTCTACCCTCTAGAGTCAGTAGGTGTTACATTTCATTGTTTTGGAGGGGAGCAGTGGCTGCTCATCTTGGGGACCCAGGGTCTTGGCTGATAATCACTAACACGTTACGTTTCCTTGGTGGGGTTTATATTTGAGTCAGTGAACCTTTGAATTATATTATGTAGTAAGCCGCATACTCATTAAACTGGGCATGGGTATATACAGCCCTCAGTCTTAAGGGTCAAAAGGCACAAAATTTTAGGTAAAAGACAATGGCTTCCACTCATTCCAAGAAGTGTCTGATAAAGCGTATTCTCAATAGCCGTGTTGGTTATAAGGTACTGTACTCTGGAATTAGATTGGACTGGCCTGACTCCTTTTTTTTTTTTTGAAGAGAGAGAGTGCTGTGTGCAGGGTTGGGAGGGTACACAGGCACAGGCAGGCAGAGAGAATCTTAATCATGCTTAGTGTGGGGCCCGACATGGGGCTCGATCTCACAATCCTGAGGTCATGACCTGAGCCAAAATTAATAGTTGAATGTTTAACTGACTGAGCCACCCAAGTGCCCCTGGCCTGACTCTTCTTAAATCCTGTTTTTTTCTGCTCATTTGCCTCTTGAAGTTACTGCCCTTGGCTGTTGCTCCTGATTCCTCACTGGGCATTTGAAGGCTTCTGTTTTGATACCTAGATAATGACTGTGGCTTGACTTTACAATTCCACCCCTGCCTCCTAAATGGAGTTGGACACATGCTGAAACTTTTGCAGAAAGTGACCTACCATGCTTATTATTTTTGTGTCACTATCACTTGCCTTAGAAGACCCTAGGGTTCAGTCATCTTAGAAGAGAGGAAATTTAACTAAATTATGAAGATTTAGAAGGTGGGGCCCAGAATGAAGCCAGAAAAAGTAGCTCTTAATATTACTAAATAGGCCAAATGATTCTTTGTTAATTGGGGAATAAATGCACATGCAGTAGGTATAACATGACCTCTGACCACAAAATGTGGTTACATACTGACTTTTAATAACAAAATTATGGTAGGTAGAGCCCTTACTGAACAGCTGCCTCATATTAGCCTCCTCCTACTGTCCACTATGAGACCTTCAGAAACCTATAGTCCAGTTTGCCACTTGATGGGGTTTCTCATTGACAGTGCCCATTATCATGATGCCAACATCCATGCCCAGGGTGGTGTCTCAAGTGCTTCCTGTCCTTGGCATGCCAGAGGATCTCTGGGTTCTCTGCTGAGGTAGGAGATCTAACTTCTTTTCTGCTGAGTGTCACACTTTTTTTTTTTTTTAATCAGGGCCTAGATAAACAGTTCCTCTTTTAAACAGTTCCTGATGTGAGCCCCTTGGCTATGATTTTAACAAATGTCATTAAAAAAAATGCCTCACTTGTTGCCAGTGGCCTTTGTTCTTTCCTCTTTCCCAACTGTCCTCCCTGTCCGCCCAGCCTCTGTGCCCCTTCATAAAGCATATGCTTCTTTCTGCCCTAGCTGTATAATAAAGCTCTTGGGGAAACACCAAGAAAACATGCCAGGAGGGACATGGAGTATGGGACAAGAAAGGTGGGACATTGTTGACTTTAATAGCATTTTGGCTCTACTTCAGTGAGGCAAAAATGTCCTAATAAGCTAACAAAAAGAGACTCTGTAAAATGTAGACCCTCACTTGCTTTGAAGGCCTTTCCTCTTATTTTCAACTCTCCTTGGTTGCCCTGTTTTCTTAGAGCTGATCTCTGCTAGGAGGCCAGCTAAAAGCCACCCTACAAAAGCTCTAGAAGAGGTGAGTGTCAAGGAAATGGACTGACCTGGTCTTTGAAGTGAGGGACACATTGTGCCTTGAGATCAGGCTGTTAGTGGACATTATTGACAGTGCTTCTGCTGCTACCTCTGCCTCTGCAGAGAGAAGGGCCAATCAATTGGGGGAAAGGTGAGCACAGGAAATTAAGGGGAGAAAACCAATAGGAGCAGAGCATTTTGAATTATCTTTCTGAAGGAGGGGTCTCTTGGACCAAATGAAGCTTCCCCCACCCCCACCCCCTTCTGTAGGGGATCTTAACTGATATGTTTTGAATCAGGGTTGTTTTTTGTTTTTTGTTTTTTGTTTTTTAATTTGGTTTGGTTTTTCTTTTTCTCTCCTGCTAGTAAAAGGTGATTGCCAGGGAAGCTGCTTGTGAATCCTATTTTCGCAGGGGCTGGTTGTGCATATAGTTAATCTGGTAACTCCAACCTGCATGCTCTTTTGCCTAGGGATTGGGATTTCAGGATTTCAACCCCTAGTGATAATTGAGGAAAAGCATTATCCTTCACTATGTTTTACAAGGTTATTGTGAATCATTCATAAGGTCCTACAGTTAAGAAAAATCCATACTGCTTTTCAGAGAATTTAACTTAAGAATATTTTTTTCCATCCATTAAAAATTCCTGTTTTATACATTATGGTTGCAATTGTATCCTCATTTCTGAAATATATCCTTGCCACCTACCAGTTTTAATAAATAAAAGATTTCCAACATCATGGAAAGCTTTTAAAACTCATGAAATGTTCTTTTTAGATTTTTAAACTCAAAAAATTAATTTGTAATTGTGATAGAAATAATCTATAAGAGGCATTTTAAACAAAATTTTAATGTTGTGACAATAATAATACCCAATCAATATATGTCCTGTACTGTTTGTATTTTAGACCTGTGACAAATGAAAATGTGTTTTCTAGATGAGAAAATAAGCTGTGTTCTATGGTTAACAAGATTGAAACTCATCTTGATTTTGAAGAATAAACAAATCAATTTTATTTTAATTGTAATTATGGATTTTTTTTCCATTGTACCAATGTCTAAATTATTTCTCTTTAGGAGTGGCTGGGTGGCTCAGTCAGTTGGGCGTCTGGCTCTTGGTTTCAGCTTAGGTCATATTACACAGTTGTGGGATTGAGCCCCATGACAGGCTCTGAGTTTAGTACAGAGTCTGCTTCAGATTCTTTCTCCCTCTCCCTTCCCCTCTGCCTCTCCACACTGTCTCTCTTCCTCTAAAATAAATAAATAAATAAAAATAAAATCTTAAAAAAAAATAATTTCCCTTTAAAACTTTCATAGAAGAGTTTCAAGAAAGGCCTATATTTATAAATTATATGAGAGACAATAGACCATAGTAATTTAGAACATAGATTTTCTTGGGGTGGGGGGGATTTGAAACAAGAAAGGAATTTATTTCTGTGAGGCCAGCACCAGGAAGACTGCAGACTAGTGGTCCCAGTGGCTATCTCCAAAGTGCTGAAAATACATCTAGGTTTATATTAGGAAAATGTAAGACAAAGGTCAGTGGGTGCATGCAGCTGGGCAGTAAATGTCAGGTTTGATGGCTATCTTGGGGTCAGTCATGCAGGGTCTTGCTGGAGTCAGGGCAGTTGTAACTGCTTGAGGGGGTAGTTTCAGTTCCTATTACAGGATGCTTTGCCCACCTGGGTCTTTTGACTGAATTAAAAGGTAAGCTGGAAAAAAAAATTAATTTTCTAGTACTTTCTAGTACAGACAGAGATCAAAATGGAGGTAGTTAAAGTTAGAACATAGATTTTTAACTGACCTCAGAAGTGGCTTCGAAATCTGGTTCCCCAATTTACTAACTGTATGACGCAAGTGAATTTTTTCATACTTCTGAGTCACAGTTTTCGTATTTGTAAATAACATTGACTTCAGTGCAGTTTTGTAAGGGGTGGGATGCTCTGTAAAGAACACACTAAGTGTTCATTAAATGGTAGTTATTTTTATTATGATTATGCATATCAAAATCAGGCTGCTAACATGGAACTGAAAATTATTTTATTAAATATAAGATGCAAAATAGAGTAAAACCTCACTAATTTGGAAATTTGACTAATTGAGAGGAAAGTAATTTTGATTTTAAGAACAAACATTTATTGGATCCTTACTATGATCTAGGTGCTATGCCTCACAAACATCCCTCTTGCCTCCTTTGGGATATTAATTCACTAATTACTTGATTTTTTTTTTTTTTAACTACTTACCTCCACTGGCTCCTTCCTTTTAGTTTATGAAATAGTGTTCAGATCTCTCTCATTCTTCTTTTTTTTAAGACTTTTTTTTTTAAGATTATTTATTTATTTATTTGACAGAGAGAGACACAGTGAGAGAGGGAACACAGGCAGGGGAAGTGGGAGGGGGAGAAGCAGCTTCCCGCGGAGCGGGGAGCCCCACATGGGGCTGGATCCCAGGACCCCAGGATCATAACCTGAGCCGAAGGCAGACGCTTAACGACTGAGCCACCCAGGCGCCCCTTTTTAAGACTTTATTTTTTAATATTAGAGAGAGAGAGAGAGAGAGAGAGATTGAGAGAATGAGTGGGAGGAGGGGCAGAAGGAGAAGCAGGCAGGGAGCCTGATGTGGGACTCGATCCCAGGACCCTGGGCTTATGACCTGAGCCAAAGGCAGAGGCTTGAGCAACTGAGCCACTCAGGTGCCCCAGATCTCTCTCATTTTAAAAATTAAAAACAAAACAAAACAAAAGACAAGGAAAAGAAAACAAAACACCCCTTTCTTGATCCTGTACCCTTCAGTTCAACACCAAGTTTTCCATGCAAGAATCCTGAGAGTTACCCTAGATCCCAAATTCTGTATCATCTCTCATATCCAACTGATAAGGTCTGGAATTATCTGTTTATTGTTTCATCTCCTCACTAGGAAGGCACTGCCTTAGGGCATGGCTTCATTGTTTATGGTCTAGCCCTGGCAATAGCCACCCTTACAGTGTTGCCATTATAAATGCAGACCTGATTCTCATTCCTTCTATTTTTTTAATAAGGTCCAAACTGCTGAATATAGCATATAGGACTCTTTGTAGTGGGGGCCCAACCTATTGAAAGCATCTTTATCTCTTTCTATTCCTTCCCCCTCGCTATCTTTGAATTCTACCCTCTGGTCTATTGAATCTCTTACCACATCCAGAAAAAGCCTGTTAAGGAGATCTAGTAAGTCAAAAACAATCTCTTTTTTGCTTGTTTTCTCTGTTTTGCCTAAGAAAATAGTCCTGCTTCAATTTTACGCATATATTCGCACTACTAATTTAATCAGGACAGATATTCTTTACCAACACTTTTTTTAAATTAAAGTATGAAATTTGCAAGTCATACCCATCAACAATGTAACATAATAGCCAGTGTTACATGCTTCCACAAAGAAATTCTGGTGATTGAAATTTTCCTCATTTACTCACATAATTATTTTCTTTACCTATTTCTCCAAGAGTCTGTTAGCACTGTTAGGGGATAAACTATATCTTATTCATTGTTGTATCTCCTGGACCCAGCACACTGCTCAACAAAGCTTTGTTGAATGAAACATTGAATGGATGTATGGGTAAATGAACAAAAGAAAAGCCTGAGGAAACATAACCGTGTTACATAATGATTCAAATTTAGAGTTTTTTTGTAAGGCTTCTTGTGAAATTTCTTACTTATCTCGTTCCCACTGACCAACACAAGAGAAAAATAAATAACAGAAAGCAGTCAATAATTACAAAGTGAATCTTACCAGTCTAGAATCATAAGCTTTGTTCATACCTCACTGACGATGGTGTAGTGAACATTTTTTGAACGATGAAGACTAAAGCAATGGCATATACTGTAAGTTCTTGATCTGATTGAAGAAAAACTCCCAGAAGATAGACATGCTTTTATTTCACTGGTGGTGTAATTGACAAATAACTTACATGTTTGCTCTATTATTGTGTTAGTAACAGAATTTCACTTTTTATTATGTGACATTAAAAATAAAGGGATAAAAGTCAATTTGGGAGACCTCAAAATTTAATTTCAGGGGGTTGCCTGGAAAAAAAAATCACATTTTGTTTTTAAGTAACTACATTTGAGCTCCAAGGTTTCAATTTAGTAAACTATCTCTCAGAATGCGTTAAAATATAAGCAGGTTAACTGATGAGTAGTGAAGTTTAATTAGCACATGAGTTTTAGAAGTTTTTTTCTAATGGATCCCTGGACTAGATTTTGTGCTTTAACAGAGACATTTATCAGTCACACGCCAAGTTTTTAAGTGATCTCAGAAAAATGATAAGGACAGTCCTAAAATAAATTAATTTGTAATATTTTATTGATTAGGATACTAGTTAGCTACTTTAAGCAAGATCAAAATAAAAATGGCTTAAGCAAAATAGGAAATTTTTCTTTGAGAGATAAAAAATATTCCATGCATTTTTCTCTGATTTTTTTTTTTTTCTCTAAAAGTCTTCTGATTCACTGTTCCATGATCTAGAATGTTAACCTTGGCTGTATGTTCTAAGCTGGTACATCATCCGCACATCTGAGTTCTGGCCTACAGTAATGGAAAAAAAAAATGGCTTCAGTAACTGTCACATTACTTTAATAAAACTACCTTTTTGCACTGGAGATGTCTCAAGAATTCTTTCTTGGCTGTTGGCTCTGAACCCCAACCATTTCCTCCATCAATGGATAGTGAAGGGCAATGAACAGTCTTTATTGCAAATGTGCAACCTCAAAGACATAAAGGTTTTCTATAGATAAATAAATCTCCACTCTGTACCTTCTAGGAATGAATCAATATTTTAGAATTGTGAAGAAGTCAAGGAAGAATGCTAAAAACCTAGAATTCTTTCCTGGCAGCAATTACCAGATGAGGAGGTTATAAGCATTTTATCCACTGTTGCATGTTTCAGTGTGTGGTTCATATATAGTTCAGTGATGTGCAACTTGGGAAAAGAGAACAGAAAAATGAGAAGCTACAATAGCAACATTTGAATTGTTAAATCTTATGCAAGTATCCCTCACTTTTCTAAACTTTGCATTAACACACCTCACTTCAATGAAAGACCATCAGGACCTGTTTTTGCTAACCCAAAGAAATCCAAAGGGGATTTCCATTTTTTTTTTTTTAAGATTTATTTATTTGAGAGAGAGAGCATGAGTGCTCAAGCATGCGTGGGAGTGCGGGAACAGGCCGGGGGGGCCGGCGCAGAGAGAGAGAGGCGGAGAATCTCCAGCAGACTCCCTGATGATCATGGAACCAAGCAGGGCTTGATCCCAGATCTCATGACCCTGAGATCAAGAGCTGAAATACTGAGACCCCTAGGTGCCTGAGGATTTCCACTTTTATGGAAAAAGGTGGAAGGTGAAAATAGTGTTTACCGTTTGTTTTATATTGAGCAGTTTTAGAGGCACTGTGTACCCTGAGCAGGGAGAGAGTGGCTCTGATGAGCTCCTTCCCTGGGAACTACACTCAGCATCTCAACATCAAGTCGCGATAGCTTTGAATGGTAGCTATGAGCATCCGTGCTTTCTCTTGGTATGTTTTGTGCATTTGTTAGCAAGATGTGTCCTAAGGTATCAGAAAAGCCTGAAGAGAGGTTATTTTTGGGTCTGGAAACGCTCAACAAAATTTCCGTATAAATTAATGGTAATTATTTCTTCACTTTATATCATTTTGGTCTATGAAAGGTTTTATAGGCACTCTCTACTTATGGATAGCAGGGAAAATCTCTACATAGTGCAAATCCTTTCTTCAGAATGCTCGGATGGCAACACCAATACCAACATGAATTCCTGGGCTTAAAAAACAGAAAATCAAACCTCTCTGGAAGTGTGTATTGAAGAGAAATGGCTAGAGTAGTTTTGCGTTACTCATTGTCAATTATAGCTGTTTCTTAATGAAATTTCTTGTCTGGATTTCATTGCCGTTGCTTTTTAGGAAGAGAAAACAACTCCTGGGAAAATGGAATTCTTTTTAAGTGCTCTAATAGGCTTCTGTGGATCTAGCTACCACTGATTTCAGATGAACCAGATTTCCCTGCTTGTTTGTCCAAATTCTCTATCACATGGTGACTAAAGCATATCTTCTGACATTTCACAAAGATCATTAGAAACACCTTTAGGCAAAGGATGACATCAGAATAATTTGCATTAGAAACCCTGTTATTCACTGAGATTAATTAAAAGTGTGGTATTTAGGGAATTAGCATTACAAGTCCACAAGCTAGCTGTGGTTTGTGTCCCCTGCAGGGATGACACTGAATGAAATCTTGCAAGTCATTTCAAAAATACAATAACTCTCTGTGTGAAGTAAAATGTGCACTGAGCCAGTCCCAGAAAATACTTTAAAAAATTGCTTGCAAAACTCCCTTGTTTGCATGTGTTAGATTTTGGTTAGCTTTGCTCTAATTATAAGTTTATAACTAACCTGAAAATGCGAGAATCTTAGCAACTATGAATACAAGAACAGTTTTTCCCCAACTCTCAACGGCTTTGTTAAAGAATTGGTTCTTTGAACTCGTTGGAACGTAGCTGGTATTTCAGCCCAGTGATGTGTTCCTGTGCCTCATTCAGTCCTGGTTTCTGTTGTTTCAGTATAATTATTAAATAATGTCCTCTCTTTCTCCCCCCAAATTGTCTCTGTTGAGTGATAAATTATACAGTCCCTCTAACTATTGTGAACTTGAAGTTAAAGCATTTCTCTTTTTAAAAAAGTACATGTTCTTAGATGAGCTTAGTAAGACTTGGATGAAATAATATTAGGTTTAACGCTTGATGAGGGATACGAAATTTGAGAATAAGTAATGCCACTCCCCGCTTCTACTCTGGTAAATCAGAGTTCAAGTCTATTATTGCCAATTTAGTCTTTAGGCATTCATAGACTTGACATTTGTGATGTGGGGCCATGAGCTGCCTGTCAAGAAAGAATCCTTTTTCAGTGCAGAAAAGGTGCTTTTATTATAGTATGGAGACAGGACCCATGGGTAGAAAGAGCTGCACTTTTGCTCTATGAAGCCGGTGGTTATATGCTTAGTGCTCAAAGGGGAGGGGATGTGTAAAGGAGTATTAGATCAGAAATACCTTCTTCAAATTTCTAACTCGTAAAATTACTTTTGCAAGTTTTTTCTGGTGCTCATCATTCAGCTCAATATGAACTATTGGTGAGATGTACAGGCAGTCATGAGACCATTTAAGAATGTAGCAGCCAACAGTGTTAGAGGGTTCCCCGTTCTTCACAACCTCGCCAACACTTGTTGTTTCCTGTCTTGTTAATTTTGGCCATTCTAGCTGGTGTAAAGTGGTATCTCATTGCAATTTTGATTTACATTTCTCTGATGGCTAGTGATGTTGAACATTTTTTCATGTGTCTGTTAGCTATTTATGTCTTCTTTGGAGAAGTGGCCTGTTCATGTCTTCTGCCCATTTCTTGACTGGATTATTTGTTTTTTGGGTGTTGAGTTTGATAAGTTTTTTATAGAATTAGTAAAAAGAAGGGGCACATTCACCCCAATGTTCATAGCAGCAATGTCCACAATAGCTAAACTGTGGAAGGAGCTGGGATGCCCTTCAACAGACAAATGGATAAAGAAGATGTGGTCCATATATTTAATGGAATATTACTAAGCCGTCAGAAAGGATGAAAACCCACCATTTGCATCTACTTGGATGGAACTGGAGGGGATTATGTTAAGTGAAATAAGCCAAGCAGAGAAAGACAATTGCCATATGGTTTCACTCATGTGTGGAACATAAGGAATAGAGCAGAGGACCACAGGGGAAAGGAGGGAAAACTGAATGGGAAGAAATCAGAGAGGGAGACAAACCATGAGAGACTCTGGACTCTGGGAAACAAACTGAAGGTTACAGAAGGGAGGGGGGTGGGGGGATGGCATAACTGGGTGATGGGTATTAAGGAGAGCACGTGTGGTGATGAGCACTAGGTGTTAAACGCAACTAATGAATTGTTGAATATTACAACAAAAACTTACGGTGTACTATATGTTGGCTAACTGAACATAATGAAAAATAAAAAAAAAAAATTAAAAAAAAAAAAGTAGTAGCCAGCATGTATTTGATCCTTATTGGAACTATGTAGACTGTAGGTCAGCCTTCTGGGCTAAAGGTGAACATTTTTCTGCTTCTACCCCTCCTCAGTTTGAAAATCCATGGTACATTGGAATTCATAAGTTTGGTGAGGCACGTATTAGAGTTTTGCCATTTAGCCCATTGCAGTGCAACCACATTTCAGTGCAACTTTATTACGTACTTCTCCTGAAGTCTTCAAAACTTTGATATTTGCTGAAAGAAACTAATGTCTAGATTCTCACTCACCCCTCATATTGATTTGAATAAAATTGGGAACTTGAGAATTGAGTCATCGTGCCTTGTACATGCTAGATTTTCAATAAATATTTATTTAGTTGAATGGCAATGTTCTTTTTTTTTTTAAGATTTTATTTGAGAGAGTGAGAGAGAGAAATCATAAGCAGGGGGAAAGGGTAGAGGGAGAAGGAAATTCTCCACTAAGCAGGGAGCCCATTGCGGGACTCGATCCCAGGACTCTGGGATCATGACCTAAGCTGAAGGCAGACGCTTAACTGACTGAGCCACCGAGGCACCCCAGCACCATTCTTCTGAAGTGTGCTTATAGATCACAAAATATTTAACTTTTAAGGTATGCTTTGTCAAGAACTGTGAAGAGTCTGAGATTTTACCTTACTTGTGAGTTAATAAGTCAGCCTGCCACAGTTTTATGCATGCTGACCAAAGGCATGAGACTGCTGGGTCAGAAAAGAACTGTTGCTCATGGCACAACAAACAGCATAAGCTTCATGTTCATGTCGGTTCCTCTTGCTCCCTAAGTCCCATGAGTACAATGTGGAGTGGTCCAGGTGGACAGTGATCATACAGTAGATGTGCATCACAACCGAGTAACGCTAAGCTCCTAGAACTCCAATCCTTCATAATGGGCTGCAAACAAAACTGCTCAGTCTTTACCCTGGAGAGAGACGTTAATACACTAGACGACAAATAGATCTGCCCTCTGTTCCCAAGGGAGACACTATATCCATTTTTCAAGGCTTTTCAAACATCCTCGAAAATGTAGTCTGGAATAGACTATCAGTGCCTCCGTTTGCAAATTGTGCAGAATCATGAGAGACCCATGGAGAGTTTTCTCCTAACATATCTTTGATTTGAGTTTCTAACATATCTTTGCAATACAGACTTGAGTTTCTAAGTGCATATGTTATTTTATGTATAACATTAGCTGTCTAATTGCTAAATCTTACTTCCTAATCAGCTGCAGTGATAAGACTAAGGAGAAATTCTTCTTATCTCTTGATTGTATTCTCAATCCTATTTTACGAAAAAAAAAGAGTCCATATAAAAACTTGTTAGAGGAGTTTATATCTGCTCTCATTTCTCATCATAGTATGCACCTACTGTTTAAAGTATTGCATATTTAGAAAACATGGGTACTGTTTTTCAGTAATTTATGTAACCAAGAGGTAAAATAACCACCCCCAGGCATTTATTTAGCAATGGAGTAATTTGCCTTGCTTGTATAGTAGAGAAGGAATGTTAAAGATGATTGTGATATTTTATGCCTGGAAGAAGCCTCCAGCAGTAACCATAGCTCCATGAATATTTTGATTCAATGACTGGGGTTGCCAGATGTCTTCAAAACCTTCATTTCCTTATACATTTTCCACTTTATCATGGTTCTACTTCTCTTCCTTTCATTTTTTATTATAACCTATAAACTGTTGATCCTGAATTCAAATAATCAGAAAGTTCAGATACTGAATTTTTGTTGTTGTTGTTGTTGGGAGTAAAGTTTAGAGTATACTTTTATAAGAAAAAGAAAACTGAAATAGACAAAACCTAACGAAGTCCTAAGAGGGCTTGGTTTCAAAGGCATAGCTGCCACAGCATGTTTTAAGGTCAGTGCAGGTTCTGTTAAGCTTCCTAATTCTAATGATACAAAATATAACAATTATAACCATAACAGCTACTATTTTTTTAATTTTTTAAAAAGATTTTATTTATTTATTAGAGAGAGAGTGATAGAGCCACACGTGCATGTGAAAGAGTGTGGGCACAAGTGGCTGGGCTTTGGGGGGAGAGCTAGAGGGAGAGGGAGAAGCAGACTCCCTGATGAGCAGGGAGCTTGACTCGGGGCTCAATCCCAGGACCCTGAGATCATGACCTGAGTTGAAGGCGGATGCTTAACTGACTGAGCCACCCAGGAGCCCCCATAACATCTACTATTTATTGAAGGCGAATTATTTGCAAGGTATGTACAAGTGCTTTGTTATTTCTAACCCTCAGAACAATCCATCAGGGTAGGTGTTATCTTTAATTCTCAAATCAGAAATTGAGGTTCAGAGGTTAAAGGTAGTTTGACTTAGGTAACAACTCAAGGTCTTCTCTGAGCCTGTAATTCTCTTCAGATTATCAAAGATAGAGGTCACTATGTTTAAGGTGGCTTTTGAAACTGATAAACTTAAATTTCTTATGCCTTACTATTCCTGTTCCAAAAAATTCATTGGTGGGGAGGAAAACTTTTCCTCCACTCTTCAAGATTGTTCTAGCTGGTCAAAGAATTGAGTTGACAAGCGACCAATTAACAGGAGAAAATCAAATTTAATTGCTTACCTACAGGGAATCCACACAGACATGAGATTCCAAAGTCAGACAGGCAAAATGAGGTATATATGTCAACTTGAACTAAGACGGGATAAGGGTTTGTGACTTCAAAGAAAAGGAAAGCAATTCATAGGAAGATGAAAGAGAGTACATGTTTGGTAAGCAAATGTTTGCTGGGTCATACAGAAACAATAAGACAGAGGAATTTTAACAGATTTTGTTAGGTTGCTTCCTGTCTACTATGCCTAGTTTATATTATAATGTAGTTATCCATGGTGTTAATTCTCTTTTAGGAGTGGGTCCTCTGTCTAAATTCTTTTAGGCAGTTGGGGGAAGGTCAAAGTTTCTTCCTGTCTTTTGGACCTTGATTGTTTTCGGCTCAAAATAATCTACATGCTAAAGTGGCACATCTTGGGGCAGCCTGCCCTTGGCCTCTACATAATTTATTTTTACATTCATTTTAGATAAATAAAGGCATGAGTTATGCATTTAAATTATCTAAAGTCTGAGTATACACACACACATACACGTATTATGTATCTCTTTTTCTCTCTGAGCATATGTACAAATATGTACATATGTGTATAAATTTTTAGTAACAATTAATGGTGTGGATTGATTTTCTCCTTGGAAGTTTTCTCTGACATACTTTGTTCCTTATTTTCTTACCTCTCTGTGATCACTTACAGCTTTATTTATCCCTCATCTATAGCATGTAACACATTGTCCTGTAATGAGTTTTTTAAGTGACTACTCTGCTTCTATAAGCCCTTAGAGGACAGAGACCATTTCTGATTTATCTTTGTATCTGTGGAGTCTAAGCTGGTGCCTGGAACTTCAGTAGTGATTAATACATGTTTTTGAATGAAAGAAAGAATTAGTTTACTCTGTGTACAGTATAAGTGCTGCTGGGGTCTTAGTTTTTCCAAGTAATTTATATGAAGGACTGTTATAATTCACCAATGTTATTTTTTAAAAAAAGATTTGTTTATTTGAGACAGAGAGGGAGACAGCGAGAGACAGAGAGGAGGAGGTGAAGGGTAGAAGGAGAGGGAGAGGGAAAATCTAAGCAGACTTATGCTGAGCAAGGAGCCAATGTGGGGCTCGATCTCATCACCCTGAGATCACCACCTGAGCCAAAAGCAAGAGTCAGCTGCTTAACAGACTGAGCCACCCAGGTGCCCCACCAATGTTATTTTAATAGCATTGAAAAGTCACTGTGAATCTTAAAAATACTAAAACATTATATAGAAATTGCTGGCTAATGTAGAATATGAACCATATTTTTCTCTGTAACCTATTTCTTTCTGGGCATGGCACTATACTAGTGAGTGTAAAGCCATAAGGCTGGGAGGAAATTTGCGTGGTTATATAATATACTGCCTTATCATTAGGCAGCTTGAAACCTAAATCAGATTAGGCACTATTCTCTTCTCAGACATTGCCTGAAAAGACAGTTCTATAGCTTTGGTTGGCACCACATTCTGTGATTTTGTGTCACTGAGAAAATGTTTCTGAATCTGTAATTGGGATCTTCCAATTCGGAGTTTAGCATTGTAGGTTAGGCCAAATGTTCTAAAGAAGTGTAGAAACTCTTTAGCATCTTTGTATGAATTAAGAAAGGCTAGCTTGTACTTATTCAACAAACAACTCCTAAGTTTTAGTGGCTTAAACCACAAAGGTTCACTTCTCATTTACAGTGTCTATCCCTCATGGCATCTTTAGGGGCTTTGTCCAGATTGAGGAGCAGACACTATCTAGAATATTGCCATGGCAGAATGTGAAGAAAGGTAGTGGTAAAACATGCATTAGTTCTTAATACTTCCACATATAAATAACACATGTTAGTTCTCATGTTTTATTGGCCAAAGCAAGTCCTATGACCACACCTCACTTCAAGTAGGCAGGGAAAGGCAATCACACCACATACCTGCAATGAGAGAAAGTCAGAGTATTTGTGAACAGCTCTCATGACTATCACAGCTTCTCACAATGTGTTTTTGAGTATAGCATGAAATGAACTTAGAACAAAATATTGTTGGCTGCTAAGGCAAAAATGACAGTTTGAAGAACAAAGATTTTTATAGTATATTTAATTTTTTTGGTCTTGTTTGAGTATTCTAAGGCATCAAACAATATGGAGTAATTTAATCAGAGTTTTTCTACCTTCTCAATGTTAATGTCAAATTCCATTTCATTTCAGACATTCATTAGTATAGACTCCAAACAGGCTCCATTATTCAGAACTATGCCATCCCCATGATTTCAAGCACATGACCTTCCCATTGATTATAATCTTCGGTTATTCATTCATCAAGTACATATTGAGTGTCCAACACTAGAGCGTGCAGTGGTGAACAAAGTAGACCTCAGAGGAATGTTTTGGTGTTCTAGAGTTTCACCATAATGGCCTAAGTGTAGATCTCCTTTTATTTGTTCTGTTGGGAATCACTGGACTTCTTGAATTTGTGGATATATGTTTTTTTTAATAATTTCTCAGACTTTATCTCTTCAAAAATGGACTCTATCCTATTTTTTCTCTCCTTCTAGAACTTATAGACTTTTCTTAAAGCTTCTCACCCTCTTTTCCAGATCTCTAAATCTCTGTTTTATGTATTCCATCTTGTATTTCTCCTGGCTTCATTCTAATAATTTTTTTTTTCAGATCCATTTTAAAGTTCACTGGTTATTGCTTTGGCTTGTGTCATAATATGATGTTAAAGTTAGTCATTGAGTTTTTCAGTTATTATTGTTTCACATCTAGACATTTTATTTTGTTCTGTAAAATTGTCTTGGTTATTCTTTATAGCGTCTTTTTCCTTGGTCATATTTTAAAGCTTATATATTAGTTCTTTAAATATAATAATACTAATACTCATTATATTTTGCGCTTATTAGTTCCAGTATCTGAAATATTAGAAAGTCTGCTGATTCTCAGTGTTGGTGCCATGTTTTCTTTAGTGTTCAGTGATATTTGAATGTGAGTTGCTCATTTTTCTTGGACTACTAGGAAACTTTGGCTTGCATATTTGCTTGCACTAACAGTCCAAGACCACTTCAAACTAAGTTTTTGGCTTAGGTTTCTTTGCTCCCCTTCCAAATTGGTAAAACTGATGAAAATAACTTATTCCTAATTTTGTGTAGTAGTTTCTTCCTTTTTATAGAATTGTGATAAAAATGTCTTTTAAGTCTGTAAACAATGTTATCTAAATAATCTTAACTTTTGAAATCTTACAGAAACATGTGCTCAAAAATCCATTCTAATATTAAAACTGCAAGAATGACAATGTTTCCTATATATAGATTTTGTTTTTATAGCTTTATCTAAAGAAAAAAGAAAATTACATATGCTTGGTTAAATTGGGATAGATTTACCCAGGTATCCAAGAATAAAATAAAATTTTATTTGAGAGAGAGGAGAAAGAGATCTTTTAAGGAATTGGCTCAAGTGACTCTAGGGGCTGGCAAGTCTGAAGTCTGTAGGGCAGGTCAGCAGGCTGGAGACTCAGGTAAGAGTGGATGTTGCAATCTTGAATTTGGATTCCACAGGGCAACCAACTGAAAACTCAGGCAGAGTTTCTGTGTCGTGGTCTTGAGAAAAGTTCCCGTTCTGCAGGAAATCTCAGTCTTTGCTTTAAAGGCCTTTGACTGATTGGGTGAGACCCACTCATATTATGAATAATGTGCTTTACTCCAAGTCTACTGTTTAAATGTGAATCACATCTAAAAAGTACCTTCACAGCACCAGGTATTTGACTAAACACCTGGGCACCATAGCGTGGTCAAGTTGACACATAAAATTAACCATCACAGATGGCTAGCATCTTAGAAGGTTGTTTGGTATTAGGTGGGGTTTCCTATACTCTAGAAGATGTACCAGTAGGTCTGTTTTATTGATTCTGTTTACTGGCAGCTTCTTCACAGTGAAACTTAGTCACCTTTCCTTATAGTATCTGCATGCAGTATTCCCTAAAAGTCAGAGTCCTTCTGGGCTGGGTATGTGTATCCGGTGGTGAAGGATATCTATGGTACACCTATCATGCTGGCTCGTGGAATCAACCATGACCCTGGGAAGGGTCATGCCAACCAGATTGGCTCACTTTGAGTCTAGCATGCAATCCTTTAGAGACACTGGAGTATACAGAATTACAACAGAGCAGGAAGAACTGCCCAGGAAACTTACACTCATAAAGAAGCAATCACTTTGAATCTATCTTCTTAGGATGCATTCTCCATATCTTTCTATGGGGGCTGCAAGTGACGATATGGACTTCGATCTTGAGAAAAAAGTCAACAGGAACAAAATCATGCTGAACTATTTAGGTTCTTTTCAGTAAGATGAGTCATCTAATCTCAAGCTCATCATCTCAGAATGCAACCTCTATAGTCTTGATTCTTGAGCTTCTTGAGATGGCCAGGTGATTCTTTTCTCTTTTTCTTTTTTTTTTTTTAAGAGTTTATTTATTTATTTGACAGAGAGAGAGAGAGATAGCAAGAGCAGGAACACAAGCAGGGGGAGTAGGAGAGGGAGAAGCAGGCTTCCCGCCGAGCAGGGAGCCCGATGTGGGACTCAATCCTAGGACCCTGGGATCATGACCTGAGCTGAAGGCAGACGCTTAACGACTGAGCCACCCAGGCACCCTGGTCAGGTGATTCTTACATGATGAACTTTTGAGATGAATTTTTCATGTGGCACAACCAGAGGAGTCTGCCTCCCTGAGACCACCTTGCCAGTTGCCTCAATTATTCATCTTAAATTATTGTTTCTGACAGTTTTCTAAGTAGGAGGAAGAGAAGCAGAAATTGTATTTAGTTTACATTTTAAAAAGAAAAGGAGCTGTAACTATGTTTATCTCATTCAGCTTCCTTGTTAGATGGTTCTATGATGGTGCTTAAACAGACAATATGTGGATATTTGGCAAGTGAGTGAAAACTTGACATAAGATAGTAAAATAACTGGGCTCATGTTTGGGAAAGTGATAGCAAATAAGAAGGAACATCAAGAAATATAATTTTAAAGCCCTTTAAAAGATTTCATCAGTCAACTTTAGTTGCAAAACTTTCATGTGATTAAGTCCTTAACCTGTCTTATTATTCTTAATCCCACGGCTGCTAAATATAATGTGCATATATGTACATAGAGTTTTTGAAAATTTAAGAATATAGGCATGAAGCTTTCTGTTATATTTAGGTACTATGAATTTAGTTTGCAAAGCTGCTGGGAGGACAGCTTGTAGTTACAAATAGACTTGAGACAGGCAGCTTTCTTTGCAGGTCTTTAGACTGGGATTGTTGTCTGCTGGGGTCCTGGGTTTACTGGCATAGGGTCTCTTATTAGATGCTTCATCTTAGACAGGTCTTATTTCTCAGGCCCTCAAAGTTGTGAAAATGAAAACTCAGGTCTGGCAAGTGGATTCAAGGCTAAAGCCAGCCTCAGAATTCTATTTTTCCCTCTTGAATTTCACCTTCACTAAGTTTTTTGTTTGAGTATATCTTACACTCTTGCCAGCTTATAGATGCATTTAATAAGACTTAAAAATATTTTAGCCAGGATTTTATCTGTTTTCAGTGCAGTGTTGGTCAAGGTACTTAGTCTACTGTACTGCATCTATGTATATAGATTTAAAAAAATTATAAACATGGAATAAATCATCTCAAATTTGAACTTTATAAACAAAGCTATAAATATAAATATTGATCTCAATATGTTAATCTGTGAAAAATAATAATAATAATAGTGAGAGCTAATATTTAATTTCGTCCTCCCCTCACTGTGCCAGGCACTAAACTAAGCATTTTACATTTTCTAAAACATTTAATCTTCACAACAGTCCTATGGTATGTGTGCTGTTATTACCTCAATTTTATAGATGGGGCACTAAGCCACAGAGACAATTCTTAAGATACAATTCAAGATGCAACTCAATATTCAGATACAATTCAAGATATGCTGTAAAGTGGTAGAATGAGGATGGAAATCTAGGCAGTTTGAACTCAGAGTCTTGTAAACACTGTACTAGTTCACATTTAGGTAAGTATACACAAAAGTCTAGTAAAAACAGCACAGGGTGGGGCTTGAAAAATTAATACCAAAATAATAATAGTGATTTAGTGATTTGAGGGGAGGTGGTGGGAGCTTGGAAGGGATCAAGTGGAGGGACATTAACTGGCATTTTAAATTCCTTTGCTCACTATGGGTGAGGTCACTTTCACTCAAAAGAGTTAAATCATTGTGATGAAGTCCCCCAACCTCCCTCTTCTGCACTCAACACTATTGACATCTTTACTTTTCCTCTTATTTTATGTTTCTGGCCCAAGAAAGAGTCTCTGCCCTTCCTTTCCAAGGATAACCCTTCATTTGGGGACCTAGGACCTACCTCCTCAATATTTTCTTCCTAATTTTTCCCCCCTCTTCTTAACTCCTTTCTCTTTGTCTACCAAAAAAACCTTCCATTAAACTTTTTGTCACTCAAAGTACCATAGACTGTCTTTCTCCTTTCTTTGTTAAATGTTTTGAATAATATTTGTGGTAGGCAGAATAATGACTTCCCCAAAGATGTCCATGTCCTAATTCTGGAACTTGTGAATATATTACCTCACATGACAAAAGGGACTTTATATATATGATTTAATTAAGGATTTTGAGATGGGGAAATCCAGGATTATCTGGGTGGGCTCAGTGTAATCACAGGGATTCTTAAAAAATGGAAGAGAGAGACAGAAGATGAGTCAGAGAGAAATTTGTGAAGATGCTACACTGCTGGTTTTGAAAATGGATGAAGGGGCCATGAGCTAAGGGATGGAGATGGCTTCTAGAAGCTTGAAAAGGCAAGGAAATGGATTATTCCCTAGAGCCTCCAGAAGGAAAATAGCCCTCCTGCTAGCAGCAATAAGAAGTGGATACCATACTTGACCATCAGAAATCTTGCCTTCTGCTCTTACCACTCTGCACAGCCTGCTCTCTCAAGGTTCTCTGTGATCTACTAATCAATCACCTGTGACTTTGAAATCGTGTCAAATGAGAGATTTTACTGTTTCAAGGGGAGGCTTTTCTTTGCAGAAAAAGACTGTTCAGAGTAACTTTGATATTTAAAATTATCATTCAATTTATCAAGAAGTTACAAATGAAAAATCCAACAACAACAACATATAAAACAATAGTTCTTCCTTTAGTTCTCAGGCTCACCTTACAAATCTTGTTCTATTTGTAAGTTCAGCAAATTTTAACTATTACTTTCCAAGAGGCCTTTGATTAGTATCTGGAAACATTCACAAATATTATAGCTAATTAGACTCAAACATTTCAACCTGTATTTATAAATTTAATATATTTAATTTGTCTCATAAATACTATAATGATCTTTTTTATAAACAAAATCTTCCCATGCTCTTAATTCTTATAAATACGAAAAAAAGAAAAGTTATTATTACAGTGAAATTTAATTTCCCTTAATGGTATTTTTTTCTTTTTTTGAAGTAAGCTCTACATCCAACATGGGGCTTGAATTTGAGACCCTAAGATCAAGATCAAGAGTCGCATGCTCTACTGACTGAGCAAGCCAGGTGCCCACTGCCTTTTTTTTTTTTTTTTTTTAACACATATTGGTTCAATCACTCACAAAATCTTAACATTTGTCATATCTTTAATCTGGTGTTTCACAGCTGGTACTTTTGATATTTGTTTGAAAAATTACTTATCCAAACTCTTGGGGCTTAGGTGCTTCTATTTTTTCTTGCTTGGATGACCACCCCTTCTGCAGATGTTTTTAGCTGTTTAATTTTCTCCCATTATATTTACTTTGAAAATAGTAAGTTAAGTAAATAAATGTCCTTCCATTGATAGGAAAAACAAAGGCTAGAGTGATCTTGTCAATTTGGCTATTTCATTACCTCCCAATTTATCTCTGTCTGAGATCTGAGTCCTTCATTTGAGCTTCATTTTGTAGGTGTTCCTTAGATATTACAATCCAAGTCCCACAGTAGTCAAATTAAGCCAGAATAATTCTAATTCTGTACATAGATCCTACATACTGTTGTTTTGGTAACAAACAAAACAAAAAAGCTTCAAGCAGCACTTTGTTTGTGGTATATTACACACGTATATATACATTAGAGAAATAAAATCCTGCCACCTTAAATTTCTCCTCATAGATTAAACATGAATTTTTTTTTCCCAAGAGCCTTGGAATAGCTTCTGTTAGGGGATGCTGCTGTGATTAGAGAAGGGAACAGTGTCGTGCCTGCCATTTCAATAAGGATTTAGTGAGGTCTATAACACTGAGCTAGTCAAAGGGGAAGCTTGAAATATACATCAAAGGGAATTTAATCCAGGCAATGCTAAAAATAAAAAGGCCCATTTCATGGAGAAGTGATAATAAAAAAATTTTGACATGTGAAAAAGAGATTTATCATCTGGGGAAAACAGTCTGAACAGGTAGGGCATAATGTTAGCTGGTGACAAGTGCCATCATCTAAGATTTAATATGTATCAAAGGACTAGTGTTCACAATGAAGTACAGTAGTTTCCCCTTATCTGTGGTTTTGCTTTCTGCTGTTTCATTTACCCATGGGGAACCACCCACTGAAAGCAGATGATCCTTCTTCTGACCTATTGTCAGAAGGTTAGTAGTAGCCTTTGGCTGGTCACAATGCTTATGCCATTCACCATGCTTCATCTCCTCAGGTAGGCATTTTATCATCTCACATCATTGCAAGAAGGGTAAGTACAGTACAATAAGATATTTTGAGAGAAAGAGAGAGAGAGAGACCACATTCACTCAATTTTTATTATATAATCTATTTTATTATGAATTACTGTTGTTAATCTCTTACTGTGCCTTATTTATAAATTAAATTTTAGGTATGTCTGTATAAGAAAAAAACATATATATAGGGTTTAGTACTAGTCATGGTTTTAGGCATCCACCGGGTGTCTTGGAAGATAAGGGGAGACTGTTGTACATGCTAATTTATGGATTTTTTTTGGTTTAGCTCTTTTAAAAGCTGTTAGTGTTCACCGATGACTGGAGATATGGAATTTAATTTTTAAGTCAGAATAACTATGATCATGATATTGAAATGACTGGAAGCATCCATCCAGTTTTGCCTTGAATGCATAATTTGCTTTGTTGAGTCATGGTTAGTCTGTTTTTAAGGTATGCTGTCTTTGTTGGTTGAAGTCTACTAGTCATGAGGTTGAAGTCAAGGTCATCAATTCTATCTTCTCCAATGTCTGTTATATTACCGAGAATAAATGTTTATTATGGGGCTACAGACAACGCTCGAATTCCAGGTGGCCATCTCATGTATACTTGCCGCTGATCAAAACATGGGTGGCTAAGAGAAAATGTATTATTACTGCTTGGGGGAAAAAAAAAACAGCTCAAAATGCAAGTCACACTGGTGGCAGCTCAATAGCTTCATTTTCATACATATGATAATAACACATGCCTTAATGTGAAGGGCATTTCAAGACAACAGGAAGAGTCAGCTAATTGTGCATGGGGCATAAGTGATTTATTCAAATAAGGGATTTTTATATAATTACCATATTTATTACTAGATGTGTTTCTAGGACAATGTTCGGGAAGAACGCTTTTATATTTATTTGGAAAAATATGTATCTGGTGTTTCTGAAAATAGAAGATGCTTAACAAGATAGAGAAAAAACTGTTTTTGTCCTTTAGGCCTGCGTGCTAGCTTTATTGAAACAATTGCCCACTAGCAAGTTAAACAAATCGTCTTCAACAAGTGGGTATGTTGTGCACCTTTACAGGGTTTAGCTCTGCATACATTTTATGAAATTTCTATGTGTTTTACAGCACATTGGATATATTTAGCTAAATTACAATTTGCCAAAGAAAGGTGACTCTCATTGCAGTTCCAGTTGATTTTGGTTTCCAGGCTGGGATATCTCTGTACCTTCTGTTTTAAAATTCTTGGAAGTGTTGCTTTGGGAGCAACAACAGGTAAGACTGGCCCTTGTAAATTGCATGACATACAATTTAGAATTAATTCTGGCAAAAATAATAAATGTTAATATACCAACTGTCCCAATACCAAGTTTAAAAATCTTTATCATTATGTAAGCATATTTATCTATGATATAATAGAAATTGGTGTTCATGATTATGCTGTGAGGCATTCCAAGATATGAAGAAAGTGCTGAGTTAATAAAAGTTAAATTTTGCTTGATGCAGTTTCGAAGTTAGTATATTTGATTGTATACTGTTTGACAATTGATTATTCATGTGTGATATATGAAGTGACTTTCAATTTCCCAGAATAGAGCCTATAAAACTTATGAACAGATTGAGTTCACAAAATATATTTGTATGCCAATTTGTTTGGAACTAGGAAAATATGTTTCCTTGAAAAAATGTTACATTGTTTATACAGAAAAATTTATTGTATATCTATTATGTGCCAGGCAGTACAGTGATAAAAGAAAGATGAGCAATATTTCCTCAAAGACCTTAACAACAGTGGATGAGGGTGGCAGAGGTAAATGTAGAGTGCTTTGGGGACACAGACAATGGGTATATAAATCATTCTAGGGTCCAAGAAAGACTATCCTTGGAGGGAAATGCCTGAGTAATCTTAAAGAATAAAAGAACACTAGCATATTGGTTGTGTCAGTAGGAAGGAGGGTAACCAATGAAGAGGGCAGCATATATGACATCATGGTGCATGAAATGATAGGATGCATTCAGGTAATTACTAGGGGTTTGTTGTAGTCAGAGCATGGGACTCATGGGGGAAAATAGGGTAGCAAATTGGACATATCACTTTACAGCCTTGGGGAGATTTTGATGTCTCATTAACAGGGAAGTGAAATCATTAAGTAAATACTTTGCAAAGACTACTCTGGTAGCTTTGTGGAGGATCAGTTGAAGGGATGTCACAAGATAAGGAAAGGCAGGTAATAGGCAAATGCAGGTGTCCAGGGGGGAAGTGATGCGGCCAGAACTATGGAAAGTCTTATAATTATCCTCATTTGAAAAGCTTTTTGTCTTCTGCCTGTGTCCCATTCGCTACAGAGGGTCAGACCAATCTATTTGAACTGGTTGGAAAATTGATACCATACTGCTTTCCATTTCCATACTACTTTTCTATCTCTCCTGAGTCCTGCAGGCTGATCTCCTTTCTCTTTGCTTCAGCCACAAAAAATCCTGAAACTTAAGAAAATAGATAATGTTGTATATAGGGCATGAGAATAGGGGAATGGAATTGAGGAAGTCTTCACCTTTTCATGCCATATTTCTGTTGGACTCTGCTGGGACCATTCTAATATAACAAATCCACAAGATTTATTGGATTAATTGGATGCTTGGAGAATGAGAGAAAGGGAAAAAATTAGGATAATTCTCATCTTTAATTCAGGTACAGAGGTGTCGTTTATTGAGATAAGGCTCACAGGAGGGGTTATAAGATGTGATGGAACGAAAAGTACAGTTTCATGAAGTTTTTGGGATATCCAAAGAGTCAATTTAGTACATTTTTATGGTACTAGGACTCAGGAGAAATGTGGCTGGTGGTGTAGACAGAGGAGTCATTTGCCTATTGGATCTCATTGAAAATGTATTTCAGATCAACTCACTTAGAAGACTGATTAAAGTAAATTTGGGAGGGAGGAGACACACGCAACTCTAAAGTTTAAGAGGGCAAGCTGAAGAAGAGGCTTTTTGGAGGTGGATTCCTTCATTCAAACTAGAGGGATCATTAGCTAGTCTAATCCAAATATCTAAAACATGTTGCCTTGAAAGAAAGGAATGAAGTTCCCTTTAAAAACATGATAGTCTTGTCTTCTTGGTAGAATAGACTTCAAGCACAATGCTGTGCTTACAGAGAACTTACATAAAATTTCTAAGTTGCAAAGTAGAATTAAAACTGGCTGGCTGGCTCAGTGGGTAGAGCATGTGACTCTTGATCTTTGGGTTGTGAGTTTGAACCCCCTGTTGGGGATAGAGTTTACTAAAAAAAAAAGTCATGAATAGGATGCAATAAATAAGTTATGATCTCTTCAAGGATCATGTTTGTTTTGATAGCAATGTTATACTACATAGAACAATTTCAGCTAACCTGTGGATAAATATGCCAAAGAGAAACAGCCAGAGTACAGAGAATTCAATAGAAAAAATTCACTCTTAAAATGTTTGTTCTAACAATCACAGGATGGCATGAAATATTCTGAAGTCAGCAATTCTGAAGAAGTCTTGCCGTTCCGAAGGGCAAATTTCTTCCTGTCAATGATAGCAGAACAAAGTAATATACAATGAAAAGAAACCAAGAGTAACAAAGTTTTCCTTTGCAAGAGTCCCTGTTTGTGGACATTTTCCTTAGTCCTCTTCTGTTTGGTAAAAAATCCTTTTCCTGAGTAAACAAGTTTGAATGGCTGTACTTGGAGAAGTTGATCCTTTTGATGAACCAAGAAGAGTAATCCCTAGTAAGGTGAAAGTCCACTCAAAGCTCTGCTGCTGTCCTCTGGGCTTTCTAAAATTTTTCGGTTTTAGGCATCTGCAACACAAGGCTAATTTTAACTGGGAAACATATCTTCTAAGGATTGTTTGGTTAAACTAAATGTTATAGAGTATTTTTCCATTTTCACACATTTCAATAATCATGCTTAAGGTTTGGAGTTCTGCTGGATGGACAAAAGCTATTTACTAAATCATTTTAACAGAAGGCCAGACATTGATAATTAATAAACTTTGTTGAATGGCCAACAAGATTGGTAACTTCTTTTTATCTCCACCTTCCATAATTGCAGGTGTGTGTGATTGAATCTTGTTCCATACTGCTGAATGATGGGATTCAGTATTTTACACTGCATTGCCTGGCATATCTCTTTGGCAAGCTGACATCCTCCTGCCATGAGATATGGCCAGCCCTGGAAAACATTGCTGACATTAGGCTCTGTTCTGCTGATGTTACACAAAAGTGCAGGATTTCAAACATGGCATTGTTCCAGAAATGTATGCTATTTTTCTTAGACAGCACAAAGTAATACAATAAAAAAAGTCACATCTGGTCTTAGTTGTCATCTTATTTATCAGTTTGCACCTTCATCACCATGACACCAACTTCTCAGGTGTCTGTATAACCTGGAATTCCATAGTTCAGGTGAATTAAGGAGTCAAAGTCATCCTTCAAGTATAGGTTTGTGTTTTGTGTTTCTTGTTATTCACAGATCACCTGTTTGGCACTCAGAGCATATTTTCCTATTGAAAAACTATATTGTAAATGCTAATTACATTCCCAAGCCAATTTAACCCATCATGCAATGGGAATTCCCAAACATATTAAATCAAAAACAAGAAAACATTGTGACATCACTTGTTTAAGTACTTAAAAATATATGTAAATATAAGAGTACGTTAAAGGAACTTAGAGAATACTTTTCTGATATTTTCAATATATTGGATATATTAACAATAATGTAGATTTTTAAAGAAAACAAAGTGTTTTAACTTTTTTCAGAATGGTAGTAACTATAGAAAACAGTTTTGACTAGAAGATGAAGGCATGGATAGAGATGTTTGAGGACATCCTGAAAAAGACTTTTGGCATTTTAAAGGAATTTAGAGGTAAAAGGTGCTGCATCTTTTCTGTGTATAATTTAACAACAATTTTCACTTTTTATTAATAAAGATATATCATTATTACTTCTTCCATGCATATGAATCATGGCTAGATTTAAATTTGTGTGTGTGTGTGTGTGTGTGTGTGAAGAAGGGAGTTCATAAATGGAATAAATCCACAAACTGTTAACTCAGAAACCAATGACATTTATTGTACTCTTGCAGCAAAATTTCTCTATTTAATTTTTGGTTCTTTATGTGTTGAATACACGGGCTCCTTTCTCTTGGTAGGTTGACTCTCACTGCCTCTCTTTATCTGGTAGCCCACTTTCCCATTTCTTTGCTTCCATTCCTAGATGTTTCCCAGAGAAAGCATAGGAGATTTATGCTTTAACTTTCTTTTACTAATCACCCACCTTCATTTTTTTTCTCTGCTTAATAGCTATGTAACTACAGTAATTTTAATTTTTTTGTAAACATAAATGCTATTTTTTAACTCCTTGTTTTGTAACTACTTATACTTTTTTTCAGCTCCCTTCCCTACTTTCATCTTCTAAATTCCATTATCTCTTCTTCTACACTGTCAAGGATGATAACTGTGGCAAAGGAGATATTATCACCAATATCCTTCCCTCCTCTGCCTTAGTAATGGAATCTCGATTTTAGTTGTACAAATGGCTGCCTGGAATGGAAACTGCCATCCCCAGTGTCCTTATGACTAGGTGTGGGTCATGTGGTTGGCTGATAGGATGTAAGCAGAAGTGTTGTGTGTGACTTCCAGAAGTGCCCCTGAGGGAAAGTCCACATTTTTCTCCATAGCTTCCTCCTTCCTGCTATCTGGAATGTAGAAGTTATGTCTAGTAGCTTGGGCAGTCATCATGGGTCCTGAGATGGAAGCCCTGTGTTGGTGGAAGGAGCCTGCATCTATCCTGATGGGTAGTGCCAAGTACCCGCCCCAGACCACTTATTTATAGACTGTTCACATGGAAGGACAATAAGCTTCTGTCATGTTTGAGACACATGTTATTCTCACAGCTGAATGCCGTCTAGTATAGTGATAGGTAAACTGTTTTGTAACCAAAACTGGGTCTTTGGTGATTGGTGTTTAGGTTGATTCGAAAAGCTGAGAGCTATAAATAGTATTCACATAATTATAATTGGGTGAATAATGTTCAATACAAAGTTAAAACTTTGTGTATATCTGCAAAAGTAGCTTATATATATTTTTTTGCCCCAGTTTTCCCCTCAACTTCTCTAAAATATCATTTAGGCTCCATGTCTTTCATTCCCACTGGAGACCTCCCTCCCAGAACTCTGTATCTTCCTATTGCAGTTTTGGACTTGATGTTGTCTACACCTGCTAAATAGCTGCCATACTGGAACTTCCATTCAGTGTTTTCAGGGAAAGTACATTAAAAAGGCTAAGTGTGGAAATGACATCTGCCATTCTTCATTTAACAGGTTAATTGTAGGGCATGAGCTGAGAAATGGGAATCCATTTTGTATTTATAAAATGCTTTTATGGGCATCCTCCGCATTACCTTCCTTTGAACATTAATCCACCATTACTGTTTTTCTGTGTCTAGCACAGTGCCAGGCTAACCCAATTCATAGATTTTCATTTTGATTTCTTTCTTAGATTCATGAACTCCTGTTTCTCATGAGTTTTGCTCTTTTACTCTCTCTGTATTTCTGAGCGTCCATACAACAAAGCAGCCAGGTACACGGTCCCTAGATTTAGAGACCCTGGGTGTTATTCCAGCTTCATTACTGTTTGGCTGTATGATTTTAAACAAGTTAACAGTTGCTTACCTTCTTTCTAGGCCTCAATTTCCTCATCTGTAAAATCAGGATAATAATAGCGTCAACTTCTTTGGTTTGTGAGTTAATCCATTTAGCGTTACCGCAGTGCCTAGAACATAGAAAACACCCAACGTTACTTATAACTAATGCTATTAACAGTAGCATTAGTGAATTGGCTAAAGTCACACACAGAAGAATCTGAGTTCAAACCCAACTTGACTCCAAAGCCTGGGTTTTTAATGACCACACTGTTGTTTCATGTGGAATGCATGGTTTGAATGCTTCTGCTGGGGAACCAGCTGCCATCTAGAACAGTGGTTTGCACTTATGTGTTTGTATAGTGTGTGGGAGATGAGGGCTTAATGTGAGATGGGGAGCAGAATACCTCTGATCCCTTGAGGAGACTTTTCTAAGTACACATACCTGGGACCCTTTCTGAGAAAGTCTGATAAGCATTTCAAGGTAGGCTGTGGCAGGGATGTGTATTTTGAATTTACTTCTCTGGGGGTCTGATGCCCCCTCCAGTTGAGAAAACTGATTTGAAAGAAGTTGCTATATTTTGCCAAAGTGGAATGAATCGACTATCAGAACTCCTAGGAAGTCATCCACGAAGGAAGTCAAATGAAGAGAAAGAAAAATGTTCTTAGGCTCAGTATGCCCTGTAGAAACATTCATAACAATCAACACTTTTTTTTTTTTGTATTTTCATGGCCGTGATTCATATTTCTGCATGCAAAACATACTCTAGCAGCCACATCAGTCTTTTTTTTTTATTCAGTTAGTTCCTATTCAGTCAGTTTCTTCCTTTGATAAGAGCTTTTTAGTTAACTCTTATAGTACCAAATCTGCATATAATTCCCCAAATGCTCACTGCTATAAATTACCTTCAAATAGTTAATTCAGTGCCGACTGAAATAAAAGAAAAATCTTTAAGGATTTTCTGGTACTTCAGCAAGATATTGTCACATTGCTCTTTTACTGGAAACTAAAATCACTAAATCAGTGCTATGTATTTAATATATAGATTTTAAACAAAATGCTTTTACTGTAACATAAAGAGTTAAGATGCAAATAACTTAAAGCATAATAGAAATAAAAGAGTGAATACATATTAAATGGGTAGCACTTACATGGGATTTACTATGTACTGGGGACTAAGTATCTATAAAATATAACTTTTATATATATGAACTTAACCTACCACAACCCTGTGAAAGAGCTCCAATTATTATATGCCCACTTTTGCAAACAAGGAAGAGGAAAGAGGTTAACATGCCCAAGTTGCATACCAAATAAAGTGAGGCAGCTGGGGTTTGAAGCCTGAGGTGTCTGGTTCTAGAACCTGTGAACTTAACCTTACTGCCTCTCCCTGAACCAAAGGAAAGGAGAATGGAGAAAGAAGCTTGTGACAAACTCCTAAAAGATACCAGGTGATGAACACAAAATACTTTTTTCCTCTATTATTTTTAATATGCTTTTGTTTTTCAGAGGGTTGTAACTAAATTTCAGGTCTCCAAGTTAAATTTTTCATATGGACACCACAGCTCTCTACTCTGACACGTCATCATGTCATCTGGGGCATCTCTTTCTCCCTCCCCTTTCTCTCCCCCAAGGACTATAAGGCTATGCAGTAGTGTATATGTGCCTATAGAGGCTTGTGTTCTCTTAGGCTAACCCAGTGTGTCTTAAATTTTGGTTTAATTCGGAATCATCTGGTGGACTTGTCAAAGCTGAAAATCCAGAGTTTCTGATTTAGCAGCCTGGAGTGGGACTGGAGAATTTGCCTCCTCCGCTCCCCTCCCCCGTTTCATTGAGATATAATTGACAAAATTGTCATATATTTAAAGTGTGCAACGTGATGGCTTGATATACGTATATATTGTGAAATGATTCTCACAGTCAAGTTAATTAATACATCCATCACCTCACATAGTAACTTTTTTGTTGTTGTTGTGAGAGCACTTAACATCTACTGTCTTAGAAAATTTCAGGTACACAATACAGGATTAACTACAGTTACTATGCTGCACATTAGATCCTGAGAACTTTTTCCTTTTATAACTGAGTTTGTACTTTTTGACCAACCTTTCCCCATTTTCACCAGCCCCTAGTAACTATGCAACCACTATTCTATTCTTTGTTTCTATGAATTCACCTATTTTTTTTGAAGATTACATCAATAATTGATACCATACAGTATTTGTCTTTCTCTATCTGGCTTATTTCACTTAGCATAATGCCCTCCTGTTTCATTCATATCGTCACAAATGGCAAGATTTCTTTTTTAATGGCTGAATAATATTCTGTTGTATGTATACCATGTTTTCTTTATTCTTTGATTCATTGATGGACACTGAGGTTGTTTCCTTTTCATGGCAATTGTGAATAACCCTGCGATGAATGTGGAGGTTCAGATATTTCTTTGAGATAGTGATTTTGTTTCCTTTGGATATGTACCCAGAAGTGGGATTGCTAGATCATATGGTGGTTCTATTCTAGTTTTTTGAGGAACCTCCATACTCTTTTCCATAATGGGTACTAATTTTGCATTCTCAGTGTACAAGGATTCCCTTTCCTCCACATCCTTGCCATGACTTGTTATCATTTGACTTTTTGATAGTAGCCATTCTAACAGCTGTGAGGTGATGGCTCATTGTGGTTTTGATTTGCATTTCCCTAATGAATGATTAGTGATGGTGAGTATCTTTTAATTTATCTGTTGCCCATTTCTATCCCTCCCTTTTTTTTTTTTAATCATAGAACAGATGATTTACTTGAAATCATGTCTGTGCAATACTTGCTGTTACCAGCATTTGTGTTTCTTTTTTTGGGAAATGTCTATTCAGGTCCTTTGCCTATTTTAAAATTGAGATATTGATTTTTTTGCTATTGAGTTGTAAGAATTCCTTATATGTTTCAGATATTAACTCCTGATTAGATACATGGTTTGCAAATATTTATTTCCTATTCTGTAGTTGCCTTTTCATTTTGTTGCTGGTTTCCTTTGCTGTGCAGAAACTTAGGTTGATGTAGTCCCACGTATTTATTTGCTGTTGTTGTCTTTTTTTTTTGAATCTTGTGTCTTCTTTCTTAGTCTTGCTAAAAGTTTGTGTTTATCTTTAAAAAAACAACTTAGTTTTGTTTATTTTTTCTATTATCTTTCTATTATCTCTATTTCATTTATTTCTGATCTGATCTTATTATTTTTTCCTTCAGCTAACTTTGGGCTTTGTTTCTTCTTCTTTTTCTGGTTCCTTAAGTTATGTTGTTTATTTGTGATCTTTCCTTTTTTCTTTTTTTTCTTTTGAGAGAGTTAGAGATAGAGAGTGAGAGGAGCACGTGTGTGTGCTCTGGAGGGGGAGTCGCAGAAAGCAAGGGAGAGAGAGAATCTTAAGCAGGCTCCATGCCCAGTGAGGAGCTGTCGCTAGGCTTCATCTCACGACTCTGAGATCATAACCTGAGCTGAAACCAAGTCAGGCACTTTACTGATTGAGCCACCCAGATGCCCCTCTTTTTTCTTAATATAGACATTTAGAGTTACAAACTGCCCTCTTATAACTGCTTTTGCTGTAACCCATATATTGTGACGTGTTATGTTTCAAGATATTTTTTGATTTCCCTTTTAATTTCTTTTTTGGCCCATTGATTGTTCAGGAGTGTGTTGTTTAATTTCTACATATTTGTGAATTTTCCAGTTTTCCTCCTGTTATCGATTCCTTGTTTCATATGATTGTGGTTAGAAAAGATGCTTGATTTGATTTCAGTCTTAAATTTGTTAAGACTTGTTTTGTGGCTTAACATATGATGTATCTTGGAGAATGTTCTGTGTGTACTTGGGAAGAATGTGTACTCTGCTGTTGTTGGATGGAATGTTCTTTATATATCTGTTAGGTCTGTTTGGTCTAATGTTTAGTTCAAGTCCAGTGTTTCTTAATTTTCTGTCTGGATGATCTATCCATTGTTGAAAGTGGGGTGTTGAAGTTCCCTACTATTATTGCATTGTTTTCTATTTCTCCTTTCCGATCTGTTAATATTTGCTTTATATATTTAGAATCGCTAAGAATTTGTGTTTTTAATAAGTTCCTGGGTAATGGTGATATAGCCCAGGACCATACTTTGAGAACCATTGACCTAAATGGGAAGGTAAAACAATATATTAGTATCTAATTTCTAAGATGAGGACAGTAAGCATTTGTAAGCAGTAAATATACTTACAGATCTACAGATCCACATATCTACATACTTACAGATCTACAGCCTATCCATAATACAGTTTCTCTGCAGGTGATTTGGCTATACTTTTGGCCTAAGTTGTTCATCTCCCTTTCCTTCCCTCACTCACCAGCTTTGGTATCACCATCATTCCATTCTTACTCATCCCTTTGCCTATTCCCTGCCCTGATTTCCCTTCACTTAACCAGGTTTCACTAGGTAAGTTTGGGTAACCGTTCCATGGACATAGGGCTACATTTCTTGGCTCTACTCTAATCATCAGAGCTCAGAGCCTGGGAATATGAAAAGGTGGTATATAGTTGGGAGTCTAATTTCTCATTGGTGGTATGGGGTGACATAAGATTTAAGCTTACCTCCTTCTTGGGATGGGGTGTCCTTATAAGAAGAGGCGATTAGGACACTAAGAGGGATGTTCATGTGAGAGCACAGTGAGAAGGTGGCCATCTACAAGCCTAAAAGCTTTAAAAGAAACAAACCAGACGACCCCTTGATCTTGGACTTCTAATATCCACAGTGGTGAGAAAGTAAATTTCTGTTGTTTAAACAAACCACTTTGTGGCATATTTTATAAAAGATTTATTTATTTATTTTAGAGGGAGAGCAAGCATGGGGGAGGGGCAGAGGGAGAGGGAGAGAGAGAGAGAGAATCTCAAGCAGACATTCTGCTGAGTGCAGACTCTGATGCTGGGCTTGATCTTACAACGCTGAGATCATGGTCTGAGTTGAAATCAAGAGTCGGATGCTTAACTGACTGAGCCACCGAGGAGCCCCAACTGTGGCATTTTGTTATGGCAGCCCTAGCAAACTAATATAACCAAGAACGAAGAGATCATAAATGCTTTCAGAAAATAAAAATGAAACAGGTCACCCACAAAAAGAATGAAAATCAGACTGGCCTTGGACTTCTCATCAGCAATACTGGATACTAGAAGACAAAGGAGGAATATCTTCAAAGTTCTGAAGAGAAGTCATTCTTAATCTAGAATTCTGTACTCAGACTATCAATCAAATGTGATGGCAGAATAAAGATACTATCAAACATTTAAGAGCTCAGAATGTTTTACCGCCCACATATTACTTAGGGAAGTTGTTTGAAGATAAATTTCATCAAAGAAAGATGTAATTACAAAATAGAGGAAGAGATCAGCTTTAGACAAAATAGGCCAACATAGAAGAGGGATGAAGGGAAGGCACCAGTGGAGGTATGGGCAGGGTCAAAATTCAGCTGGTCATGTCCAGATGCCTGAGTACTGATTCTGTAGTGCAGGATCAAAACCCTCAGTTCCCCTCATCTAGGGTGGCCAGTTTTGGAAAAGAAAAATATATCCCATGAAATATTTGGGACATACTTTTGCTAAAAATAACTACTAATTTATCTGAAATTCAAATTTAACTGGGAGTTCTGTATTCTATCTGGCAACTCTAGACTAGTTGGAAGGCACTAGTTTTTGCGTTTCTTAGCACCTTGCACAAATACCTGGCCCGTAAGAGGCATTAAATGTCATCCAGGAATGAAATGTCATCCAGAAAGTTTCTGCAATATAGGGGTGATGAAAAGTTAGGGGAAAAAACCAGGAAACTGTATCAGACTGTTCAGGGGCTCAATTTCTAGCTATTTCACTACTTCTGCATAACTTCAGAGACAGAGCATGTGACCGACACATCTCAGAAAGTTCACATTTGTTTATTCATGAGCCTTTATTACTTATCAGCAAATTCTTTAACACACCCTGAGTCCATAATACATTGTATTCATTATTTGCTCTAAATTAACATTTAACGTTGTAGCATATACTTGTATTTCTGGAATTTCCATTTAATATAAAATTTTTTGTCTTGATTAGTTATCTCAAAATATTTTAAAAGCATTTTGTGCCCTGATACATGGAAGTTCTGTATAAAATTCTATTCAGCTGAAAAAACCATGGAAACAAAATCTATTGATTAGAAGGGGCTAATTTTGGTGGACTATGTGAAATAATTACAGTTCTACATTTTAAAGATATGTATTGCAACAGAAACCTTTTTGTGTTTATCTTTCAGAAAGAAATTTCTTGGTTTTTTTCTTGTTTTGAAGATGTGGCAAAGTGATAAATTAAAATTCACAGCTTATCAGTGTGACAGAAGATTAAAAATAGAGGAATTTCAAAACAAACCTTTATATTTCTAAAAATATGTGAAGTGCTTCTTTATGAATTTTCCACAGTTTGTTTTTTCTTTGGGGGAAAATAAAAACCCACATCTGATCTGCATTTGATTGACTGTAAGACAAAAGTCAAGTTGTTCTAATTTAAAGTGACTTGCTCTTATCATACAATGTCATCTCTTATTTTCAGCAGAGATAGAAGAAATTGAGTGAGAAAATTGAAAAATCATTTTAATGCTCCCCAAAGAAATTGTAACATGAGCTAGAACATATGGGTAATTTGTGAAGTAAAATAAGCTATGGAGTCTAATCATTTTCAATGTAATTTCCGTGGCTGAAGTATTCTAAACCAAGAAGAGCTTTCTTTTTTTTGCAGACAATATCCTGGTCAGACCTCTTCAAACTTTCTGTTTCATTTGTAACTGGGGTATTGAGCAAGCATGACTCATGAGATATGATAAAAGTGCAACTCTACTTTTGCCCCCTACTGCCCTGTAAACTTTATTTAGTGGAAAAATCTCTTGTTCCCTCTGGTTGGAGGACCGATTCCTTTACTTTTGGCTCACATTTAGGTAAGAGACTGTACTAAAGTCATTTTAGATCAACACCATTCTTAGGTTCAAACACTAGAATGTGCCTTCCCAACAATGATCAAAACATTAATCATAATTTTTTTCTTTTTCCCCCAGCAGGGACCATTGTGTTGGAGCGCGGAGGGTTTCCTTCCTATCCCCTTAGTATTTCTCCTCCTTTCATCGTTTGCCAACTGTGTTTTGACCCTCCAGTGTTAGGCCCTGCAGCGGTGGGAATTAGTTGAAGGAAAAGATTAGATTTAAGTGATTGGTGCAGTCAGAATCAGCTACAGTTTTCAGGGCCCAGTGCAAAATGATATGCGGGGTCTCTTGTTCAAAAAGCAGGAAAGAGTGTCTTTAAAAGTCCTAAAATATAGGGACGCCTGGGTGGCTCAGTTGGTTAAGCGTCTGCCTTCGGCTCAGGTCATGATCCCAGGGTCGTGGGTTTGAGGCCTACACTGGGCTCCCTGCTGAGCAGGGAGCCTGCTTCTCCCTCTCCCTCTGCCCACCGCTCCCCCTCCTCGTGCTCTCTCTTTCCCTTGTTTTCCCTGTCAAATAAATAAATAAAATCTTTTTAAAAAGTCCTAAAATATAAAGCTTTTTCCTTTATTACATAATCTCTCTTATCATGGTGTTTTTATTTGCTATTTAATGTCATTGCAAGAAAAAAATTTGCATGATTTTATTGTTTGTCTTTATATTTTGCAATGCTAGTTTTCAAACCAAATATAAGAATATTTAACTTGTATGCAAAATTCCTGAAATTGCATAGCTTGTATTTTGTAGCTGGAACATACATGTACAGAACAGTAGAAATCTTGCACAAAAAACCTCAATTGTTTTTATTCCACTTCTTGATGCATGTACATTCTATTAACACTTTCTACCTTGGGTTTACTAATAAGTAAGGGAGGACCAAAAGGAAGAGGAACTATGAGTTGCCCTGTCTTTCTCTTTCCTTCCATGGCATCATTTTAAAAATTAATATTTTTAATTCAGAGAAGTAAAATGGTTAAGAAGGATTCGATAGGTTTCCTTGGTCATTTGTATTTCTTAGCATGCCACTTGCTTTTTGTGTTTGAAGCAAGTTGTAATTCATATGTAAGGTGTGGCCTCTGGGGCCTGTCAGCAACCTCTGCTTACTCGGTTGTAGACATAACACATTTACCTTGTACTCCCTTTGAGTCTCACTGAGTTTCTAGGCACTGGGGGTCCACTGGAATTCTGTGCTCCTGGGGGATCATAAATGCGGTATGCAAATGGAGCAGTAAGGAATGACAGACATACACTATCCTGTTGGAATTATATAACACTAGTTCAAAGATACAATTATTAAGAATTTGAGAGCACCGAGCATTCAATTGAGCCTGGGGCCTGAGTGCAGAGTCCTAAGGTAACTGCACAGCTCGCACTCCACGGAGCTGATCCTGAATGTGGTTGTCCTTCACACATAGGCTCTTGCTATTGGAGTCCTGTGCGCCCTTCTGGGTGGTTGACTTAGGCAACCTTTCAACTGGCTTCTGTGAGGTTGACGTCTAATCCACACGAATACTCATGGAGGGTCTGACTGCAAATGCAGCTAATTCTCACGTACCACCACAACCCACCTTTATTTTGCCACTAAAGTAACTCTCCAGTTTCCTTAGGGAGACAGCCAACCTTTGAATCCTAAAATGTTAGAAGATACCTCCCCCTCTTTCTAGGTGATTCCACCGTTCCCTCTTGGCTTGAGATGAAGGAGTGGAAACCTCACTATCCTTTCTTCTTAGTTGTCTGGTGGGTTGGAGCTCATCATGCAGCACCCTCATCTTTCTCACAGAGTTCTGTCCCCAACTCTACTTCTTAGTCTTTTATATATCCTTATGGATACAAACCAGGCTTTGACTTGGTTTTTGGATAATGTCTTGAAAATCTGCATATGTTTTTTTACTGCAAAATTATTTTGGTATCTGTTACATATCCTATCTCAGTGCCTCAGCTGAAACTTCCAAATTAAACATTCTGTTTCATGTAAATTATCATGTTGTGTGCAAAGCATGTCATGAGCATAGGGATTAAGTGTGTTAAATGTTTTATCTTTTTGAGTTTCTTTGAGGCTATACAAAATTTGGATGCCTATGAATCTTCTTCCTAAAGACAATATGCTGCTAAGCTTTCAATCTGTCTTAAAGCTCATAAAATTGGAGCACTGATCAAAAGTAAGCTCATTATATGTTGGTCTGAAGAATTAAAGTATTTAAAAAAATATATATTGATAGCTGATTGCTTAGACCAAAGTATTTGTATGGAGATAATATGCTGTAGAGAGAGGCAAAAAAAAAAAAACAAAAACAACAACAAAAAAACAAAACAGAGCTCCAGTACCATCTGGATGTGATTTTTGTTTTTTCTACTTCTTACTTTATTACCTTGTGGATGTTACTTAATGTTTCTAAGCTATAATTCCTCATCCGTAAAATGGGAGGATAATACCAATTTGCTAGGGTTATTTGATGATATGCTGTATGTGAAAATTCCAGGGTCTCAACCAAAGTTACTTGCCTTAATAAGCATCATTAATTTTTTAAGTTTATTTGATGGAAGGAAAAATTGTTATATAAGTAGCCACTGACAGCAGTCCTTTCTTCTAGGAATGGTTTATATTGCCTTGAGTTTTACAGAAATCTTTATGGTGGGGTGATTTGTTTATGGAAATATAGGCCTGAGGGTATGGATGAGGATTTGAAGAAGTGAGAGGAAGAGAACCAAAGTGTCCTGTATAATATAGTAAGCAATCTGGAGTTTAACCCAAACATAGCTATCATGGCACATCTATCCCTGTTAGCCAAGCAAATGTATATCTAGATGGTAGTGAGAAATATAAATTTTAGGAAGGTGAAAGGGTGTTTTACGTCTCAGGTGAACAGCATTTCATCCAAAAATGTCCATCAGATATCTCTTGTATCTGCAGGGTTGCTCTCCTTAGCTTCCATGCAGCTTCTAGCTCCTGGTTCCAGTCTCTTCCCAATCCCATTATTCTCCATATCCCTTTTCTTAAGCGGAGAAAATTAGCTTTGCCTAAGTTTTTCTAATTTTTCATTTTCATTCTTTTCACTGAACTCTATCTTTAAGTTATGTGGAAGACCATTATATTAAAAATGATGGGCTCACAGCTAAAAGTTTAACTTCTAGGATCCACTTTCCTTAGAATTTGAAAATTATGAGTAATGATAGACTTTTCATCATTTTTTCCCTTGTCATAGGAGTTTCTAGGAATAGTTTAGAAATGAGAGAAGGGGTCCTGAAAAACAGTGTGAAAAGTGCACAAAACTTCGGCTAGCCCAGATGGCACTTTGTACAACTTCGGGCAGATGCAGCCCCACCGCAAGACAGATACTTCAGATTGTGAAACAAAATATGAGCTGAATTTCAGTCCCCTACTCACCCCTTTCACCAAGCACCCTTGTGCAGTGAACAACTTGTACAACTCTATATGGTGGCCCTGCATAGGGAGGAATAGTAGGTGAAATCTCTGGGCAAGGTGACCTGCAAGAAGTTATCAATGCATGGCTGGAATAATTTTAAAGGCAGGATTGGCTAATGTTCAATTTTAAAGATACTTGCTGAAAGGCAGTAAATAATTTCAGTTACCCTGGAGCCATCAGGAAAGTTGTCTTTGAATTAAGTTTTGAGTTAGTGATACTTTGAAGAGTGAAGGGATTAACTCTGAGTGTAGCTGATCAAACAATGACCAGAGGTAGAAATATGATTGGGGAGTAGAAACAGCTTTAACGGGGGTGACTCAGGAGCAGTCTTCAGCCTAACCATCCTTTTACCAAACAGCCTGGGGAGATGTGTTGTAATTATAGGGGAAGACTGATGCTTGAATTCTATTGCTTTTTTTTTTATTATGTTACGTTAATCACCATACATTGCATCATTAGTTTTTGATGTAGTGTTCCATGATTCATTGTTTGCGTATAACACCCAGTGCTCCATTCAGTACATGCCCTCTTTAATACCCATCACCAGGCGAACACATCCCCCCACCCCTCTCCCCTCTAGAACTCTCAGTTTGTTTCTCAGAGTCCATAGTCTCTCATGGTTCATCTACCCCTCTGATTCCCACCCCCCCTTCATTTTTCCCTTCCTGCTATCTTTTTTTTTTTTTACATATAATGTATTATTTGTTTCAGAGGTACAGGTCTGTGATTCAACAGTCTTACACAATTCACAGCGCTCACCATAACACATACCCTCCCCAATGTCTATCACCCAGCCACCCCATCCCTCCCACCCCCCACCACTCCAGCAACTCTCAGTTTGTTTCCTGAGATTAAGAATTCCTCATATCAGTGAGATCATATAATACATATCTTTCTCTGATTGACTTATTTCGCTCAGCATAATACCCTCCAGTTCCATCCACGTCGTTGCAAATGGCAAGATTTCATTCCTTTTGATGGCTACATAATATTCCATTGTATATATACCACATCTTCTTTATCCATTCATCTGTCAATGGACATCTTGGCTCTTTCCACAGTTTGGCTATTGTGGACATTGATGCTATAAACATCGGGGTGCACGTACCCCTTCAGATCCCTCCATTTGTATCTTTGTGGTAAATACCCAGTAGTGCAATTGCTGGGTCGTGTGGTAACTCTATTTTCAGCTTTTTGAGGAACCTCCAAACTGTTTTCCAGAGGGGCTGCACCAGCTTGCATTCCCACCAACAGTGTAGGAGGGTTCCCCTTTCTCCTCATTCCCACCAACATCTGTCATTTCCTGACTTGTTAATTCTATTATTTTTTTTAAAAAAATTGCTTTGTGTTCTTTATTTTATTTGAATTCTAGTATAGTTAACTTACAATATCATATTAGTTTCAGGTATACAATATAGTGATGCAACAATTCTGTATATCACTCAGTGCTCATTGAGACAAGTGCACTTCTTTATCCCCATCACTTATTTCACCCATCCCCCCACCCACCTCCCCTCTGGTAACTATTAATTTGTTCTCTATAGTTAAACATCTGTTCTTGGTTTCTCTCTCTCTCTCTCTTCTTTTTTTCCCTTTGCTCATTTGTTTTGTGTCTTAAATTCTACTTATGAGTGAAATCATGTGGTATTTGTTTTTCTCTGACTTATTTCACTTAGCATTATACTCTTTAGCTCCATCCATGCCATTACAAATGGCAAGATTTCATTCTTTTTAATGGCTGAATAATATTCCATTATATATATACCACATCTGCTTTATCCATTTATCTATTGATGGACACTTGGACAGCTTCAATAATTTGGCTATTGTAAATAATGCTGCTATAAACATAGGGGTACATGTATACCATTGAATTAGTGTTTTGTATTTTTATGAGTACTAGACCATAGAGTAATTCTATTTTTAACTTTTTGAGGACCCTCCATTCTGCTTTTGGATTCTATTTCTGTAAATGGAATTCATGACTAGATCAAGGGAGGCATGGAGTATAATGTTGAAAAGCTTTGACCCAGACAACTGGAGTCATATCCTGGTGTGAAGAATGGCCCCCAATGATCCCTACTTCCTGGTATTCACACCCTTGTGTAATCTCCTCTCCTTATATATAGATTAGATTTATTTATTCACCTTTAGGGAATAGAATGTGGTAGATTTGATGTGCTGTCACTTTTGAGAAGAGATTACAAAAGGCTGTGGCTTCCATCTTGGGTATTCCCTTTTTATTCTTTCTTACTTGCTGTAAGAGAAGACAGCTAGCTGCCACTTTGTGAGCTGCTCTATGGAGAGGCCCACGTGGCAAGAAATGGAGGGAGATCTCTGGCCAATAATCAAAACTGAATCTTGCCTACAGCTGCATGAATGAGCTTAAAAGCAGATCCCTTTCCAATCCATCTTGAGATTAAACCACAGTTTTGGCAAATTCATGACTATAATCCGTGAGAGAACTTGAGGCAGGGGCACTCAGCTTCATTACTATATCATTTACCTATTGTGTAACAAACAATCTCAAAACTTAGTGGCTGGAAAAACAGCAACATTTATTATCCTGCAGTTTCTGTGGGTCAGGAATTTGGGAGGGACTCGCCTGGGTGGTTTTGGCTTGAGGTCTCTCCTGAAGTTATAGTCAAGATACTAGTGGGGGATACTGTCACCTCAGGGATTGACCAGAGGTGGACGATTCACTTCTAAAATAGCTCACATTCCTGGCAAGTTGATGGTGTTTAGGAGGACTCAGTTCTTTGCCACATGACTTTCTTATGACTTCTTATGTGGTCTTACAGTATGGCATCTGATTTCCTCCAGAATGAGGAATCCAAGAGAGCAAGGTGGAAGCTGAAATGGTTTGTGTGACCTAGCATCAGAAGTCACATACCATTCTTTTTGCCATAATGATTGACCCCACAGACCATCCCTGATAGAATGTGACAGGGGACCACCCAGGATTAGTTTTATCCAGAGGCAAGCTATTTGACCTTGGACTAGTTGCTCTATGTTGCTGAACTTGTTTCCTCTCCTTTGAAATGGGGATAATGGTAGCTGTCTTATAGGGTTGTGAAGACTAATATTTCAGATATTAGGATATAGTAACTGAAACATGCAAGTTGTCTGTTCTCAGTGTAATTTTTCTAAAAAGAGTGGGCATGTGTAAGAATATAAAATGATGGGCATTTTCAGTATAGCCATCTTAAGCTATAAGAGAATCTTATGTGTGTGCTCCATAAATATTAGCTATTTTCATCATTATTATTTCATTACTAGTTATGAGGGTATTATTGCTTAGATTGCAGAGCTGGCCCATCTTTCTTAACACTGTTTCAGAGCGATTCCATAGATGACTTGTTATATGATCATCTTATATCTGAAATTCATTGGGAAGCCATCTGATGGCAGCTCTTGATTAAACCACATTTAACACATTATGACCTAATAAAATATTCTGGCTAGTGAGACTGCCTCATTACATGTCAAAGAAATTAAAAGTGCAGCTTCTAATATAAGTGTGCTGTCTTTAATGTGCTGGCAGAGAGGTTTTTGCTGACAGGGTCAGCAGAATACAGAGCCATGCCTGATCTATAATATCTGCAGGTCAGTTCAGACATTCTGAGTCTTATTTAGATTGTAGAGGGGTATATGATATTTGCTTTCAGTTTCACAAAGGTGGAGTACAGATTTTGCAAGAAAATAGGATATAGTTTTAGAAAAAATTTGGTTGTAAGGAGCAGAAACTCAAAGTTGCTTAAGAGTAGGTACATTTATCTTAGGTGTTCAGAGAACTCTCATATAATGCACCTATTGGAAATAAGTGTCTCTTATGAGACTGGAAATCCATCAGGCGATCTTTCCTTTTCTCTTGCCCCATCTTCATCTCTCATCTTGAGGAATGTGTGGTAGGCAACCTCTAAGATGGTCTGTAATGATCCTCTTCCCTCCTGGTATCATGCCCTAATGTAATTTTCCTTCCTTGAGTGTTGCCTGGACTTAGTGACCCACTTCTAAAGGTAGAAGTAACAGGATGTCACTTTTGAGGCTAGGTTTAAAAAGTGGTGACTTCAATCTTGGATGTGTGTACTCTGTCTCAGAACACCTATGTTGGCGAAACAAAGTGCCGTGTTTTGAGTAGCCATATGGAAAGGCCCAGTTGATTTGGTGGACTTGAGGTCCTCAGTCCAACAACTTATGAGAAACTGAAGACCTCAGTCTGAAAGCCTACGATTAACTAAAGCCTGCTAATAACCACACGAACTTGGAAGTGGATACCTCTTCCCCAGTTGAGTTGTTGAATCTTGAGATGGTTGCAGTGTCAGCTGACAGCTTGACTATAGCCTCGTGAGTACTCTGAGCCAAAATTTCCTAGCCAAACTGCTTCTGATTCCTGACTCCCAGGAACTGTGAGAGAAATAGTTTGTTGTTTTAAGCTGTTAATTTCTGGTATAATTTGTTATGCAGCGGCAGATAATAAATACAGATTTGGTGCCTAGAAGTAGGGTACTGCCATGCTGAAAACCAAAAATGTAGGAGTGGTTTTGGAACTGGGATTTGAGCAAATCTAGTGAAATTCTAGACTGCCTTGAAGAAGCTGTTAATAGAAAAGTCTTGGTCTTTTTATAAGGCTGAGGGTAGTGCTGGCAGTAAAATGAAGGGAAGGGGGATCCTTGTAATGAGGGCCAGAAAGGTTAGCAACATTGTTGCTTGTAGTAATGTGAAAAGTAGAAAATGTACTTTATGAATTGGGTGATCTAGCTCAGGAGTTTTTCAAGCAACATACTGAAGGTGCTGTCTGGTTTCTTCTTGTAGCTTATATAGTAAAATGGGAGAGGAATGAATTAAATCGAGGTAAGGATGTTAAGTTAAAAGGGGCTAAGACTTGATAGTTTTTAAAAATTTTGTTCTTCCAGATGGCAGCTGATGCCAAAATTAAGAAATGGATTTTGATCAAAAATCAAATCCAGGGTACTGCCAGGGGAGCAGAGACCTAAAGCTGAAGCAAAGGATGTCACTGTCAAAACTTCCGTTAGACCTCAGGAAGATCAAAGGTCACGCCCCAGGGTACTCTTCAGTAACACAGAGAGCCCTTTAAAGAAGATTAATGGTGCTTCTCACAGATCCTCTCATTGAAACTGTAGGGCTTCAGTTGTCTCAGCCAAGGCTCAAGGGAAGGAAGAGCTTATTTCAAGATTTGTGAGTGTGGCTTCTGTCTAATGGAGTGAACCCCAAGATGATTCACAGTAGACCCACAAAGTTCTTGAAAGAGTTATATATGCAGAAATAGTGCCAGCTTGGATTTAGGGAGATGGAGACAGTATTAAAGGAGGAGAGGCTTTTGAACCCCATAGTTACTGCAAAGAAAGAGGCTGTGATAGCTGCTTGGCTGTAAACACATGCTGTCCTTCATAACAAAAGAAAAGGACTCAGAGGGCAGAATAAAGAACTGAGTAGGTAGAGTTGAGAGTCAGGGAAGATTATTCCCAGGCCTTAAAATCTAACCAAGGAGCATCCCACATTTGCCCACTAGATTTCAGCACTGTCAAGGACCACTGTGTATCCCTTATCTTCCCTTTGGGACAGGAATGTGTATAGCAGTTTTCCAACACTCTGCTTCCATCATATCATCATACGTGTGTGCACGCGCGTGTGCATGAGCATGTTTGTAGAAAGGACAGATAATTCTTTAATTTCACAAGTCTGTTTATCAATAGGTATTGAATTTGAGGAGCTGTACTTAGGGAACTACACCTGAGAAGTCCCATCAATGCCTGGACTTAATTTTGATGACAGGATTGTGGATTTTGAACTGATACTATAATGGGATAAATCTCTCAATGGTTTGGGAGGAGATGAGGGAATATTGCATATGAAAGAGATGTGAATCATTGGGAGCCATAGGTGTAGACTATGGTAAGTGGCTTCTAATATGGCTCCCAGCGATTGTCCCTTGTGGTGTTCATGCTCTTGTGTAACCTCTTCTCATGTTGTCTGGTCTGGATCTAGTGACTCACTCTCCAAGAAATATAGCATAGCCAAAGAGATAGACTGTCACTTCTAAGATTAGATTTCAAGATGACTTTGGCTTCCATCTTAGATGTGTTCTTTCTTTCTCTTTCTTTCACACATACATGCACGTCACTGGTACCAGGGGAAGCAAGTTGCCATGTAGTGAGCAGACCTATGGAGAGGTCCATGTGCTATTGCAAGGAACCAAGTTCCTTAAGGGGGTTCACCCCAGGAGGAATTGAAGCCCACCAATGACCATGTTAGTAAACTTAGAAGCAGATCTTTAAGGCCCAGTCTGGTCTTGAGATCTCTACAGACCCAGCTAACAACTTGACTACAATGTTATGAGAGACCCTGGATCAGAATCACCTAGGTAAACTGCTCCCAGATTCCTGACCCTCAGAAACTGTGATACGATAAATGTTCGTTGTTTTAAGGCACTAAGTTTTGGAGTCATTTGTTTTGCAGCAATAGATAACCAAGACAGTCTGCTTTCTCTTTTTTGCTGACTGGATTTTCTATTGACTTATTGCTTTCACACAAGGTTACTTTGCTTGCTGACCATAACTTACTGACTTAATCTCCAGGTCCCAATTTTAAATTTTTGGGGAGATGATTTCATTGGTCTAGCTTGGGTCAGAAATCCCATGCTGGTTCTAATTCCTTTATCTAGAAATGGTGGAGCATGAAGTGTGTAGAGCTGCCTTTTCCAGGCTGTTGGTGAGTTATGGTCTTATAAAGACAGTAGGGAGGAAATGATGGGCCTTTTTAGAACTGCTGCTTTGAGAAAAGGTGCCCCAGAAGTGTTTTTGTATCTGGCAAAGTGAGCTGGATTATTCATAACAGTGAATTCAGGGGCTATAACTTTCAGAAGATTCAGTAAAAATATCATAGGATGCTATGGTATTAACAGTGATACTTTTAGTTATACACACTAAATGGAAGTTAATGCTGGTTGCAACTCAACAGTAATTAGTAAAACTATTTCTATAGTATTTTCACTGAGATGTTGAGATGACCATACTATTTTCAAGGTATAACTACACAGATGATAACTGGGGCTGTCTGGTGAATACACTGAGTGACTCCTTCAGGGAGATGTTTTCATTCATCAGGAATGATTTAGAGGTCTGTTAGGAAGGAATTGACTCACAATACTGTGATGGAGAAGGAGGACTGCTGTATATGTCTAGCGGTACTAGGGGTTATTGTTAACATTTTATGTTTCAATGGTGCATTCTAGTTGCAAACTGCAGTGATTTCTTTTCTTTAGAGTAGATTGAACTCAAAATTGCATTTCAGTAATAAAGAGCCATCTTGTTGAAAGCCTTTTAAAAATATTTTCCATTTGGTTAGTGTTACCCTACATAGCATAGTGACTGGAATGTTCTAGATGGGATTGTTTTGCACCTTAAAAAATAAAAAGAAACCACATATATGTTTTAGCATCAAAAAACTTAAGGTGAAAGAAGACTTGAGTAAAATATTTACAACAAAGAAGACTAAATGTATCATAGTGTTGAAATAGTTTTGAACATGACTGTGTAAGATAATATTCACTTTTAACTGACTAGTTGTTTGTATAATCTTGACACTGAGGCTTATACAGTGAGATTCAGGAGCAGGTGAATTTGCATATCTGCCTCATGAACTCTGGGACATTGGGTCAGGTACTAGCAGTCCTGATTCCTTGAGGTCTCCTGGTAATCCCATGAGGTGGCTGTGGGGACTTTGGCCCTGAGGATTTGGCTCCCAGACACTAGATTTATGGCAGTTTAATTATGAAGGGAAAAAAGAGGCTGCTCTAAATGCTGATGGGAGAGTCCTGGGGACAAATAAGTCATTCCAATATAGGAGAGAGTTGAAGGAATAAGTCCCAACAAAGCAGGTGACATTAGTAGCATCGAGGAAAGGGTTGGTCAAGACAGCAGCAGCCTGAGCTTCATAGGATCACATAAAGAGGATGGGAAAAGGGGACTAACCAACCATACATGTCCTTCTTTCTGATTATGGTGGTATGATCCAGTTATTTTTCAAAAAACATCTGTGTCCATTCCAGCTAGGGATGGACAGAAGGATGAGTTGAATTAAAAAAAGAAAAGAAAACACTTGAACTACATTTTCTTTTTTCTTTTTTATTGTTATGTTAATCACCATATATTACATCATTAGTGTTTCATGTAGTGTTCCATGATTCATTGTTTGTGCGTAACATCCAGTGCTCCACGCAGAATGTGCCCTCTTTAATACCCATCACCAGGTTAACCCATCCCCCCACCCCCTCCCCTCTAGAACCCTCAGTTTGTTTTTCAGAGTCCATTGTCTCTCATGGTTCGTCTCCCGCTCTGACTTACTCCCCTTCATTCTTCCCCTCCTGCTATCTTCTTTTTCTTTTTTCTTAACATATGTTGCATTATTTGTTTCAGAAGTACAGATCTGTGATTCAACAGTCTTGCACAATTCACAGTGCTCACCATAGCACACACCCTACCCAATGTCTATCACCCAGCCACCCCATCCCTCCCACCCCCCACCGCTCCAGCAACACTCAGTTTGTTTCCTGAGATTAGGAATTCCTCATATCAGCGAGGTCATAGGATACATGTCTTTCTCTGATTGACTTATTTCACTCAGCATAACACCCTCCAGTTCCATCCACGTCATTGCAAATGGCAAGATCTCATTCCTTTTGATGGCTGCATAATATTCCATTGTGTATATATACCACCTCTTCTTTATCCATTCATCTGTCGATGGACATCTTGGCTCTTTCCACAGTTTGGCTATTGTGGACATTGTTGCTATAAACATCAGGGTGCACGTACCCCTTCGGATCCCTACATTTGTTTCTTTGTGATAGATACCCAGTAGTGCAATTGCTGGATCGTATGGTAGCTCTATTTTCAACTGTTTGAGGAAGCTCCATACTGTTTTCCAGAGGGCCTGCACCAGCTTGCATTCCCACCAACAGTGTAGGAGGGTTCCCCTTTCTCCACATCCCCACCAACATCTGTCGTTTCCTGACTTGTTAATTTTAGCCATTCTGACTGGTGCGAGGTGGTATCTCATTGAGGTTTTGATTTGGATTTCCCTGATGCCGAGTGATGTTGAGCACTTTTTCATGTGTCTGTTGGCCATTTGGATGTCTTCTTCAGAAAAATGTCTGTTCATGTCTTCTGCCCATTTCTTGATTGGATTATATGTTCTTTGGGTGTTGAGTTTGATAAGTTCTTTATAGATTTTGGATACTAGCCCTTTATCTGATATGTCATTTGCAAATATTTTCTCCCATTCTGTCGGTTGTCTTTTGGTTTTGTGGACTGTTTCTTTCGCTGTGCAAAAGCTTTTTATCTTGAGGAAATCCCAATAGTTCATTTCTGCCCTGGCTTCCCGTGCCTTTGGCGATGTTTCTAGGAAGAAGTTGCTGCGGCTGAGGTCGAAGAGGTTGCTACCTGTGTTCTCCTTTAGGATTTTGATGGACTCCTGTCTCACGTTTAGGTCTTTCAACCATTTGGAGTCTATTTTTGTGTGTGGTGTCAGGAAATGGTCCAGTTTCATTCTTCTGCATGTGGCTGTCCAATTTTCCCGACACCATTTGTTGAAGAGACTGTCTTTTTTCCATTGGACATCCTTTCCTGCTTTGTCAAAGATTAGTTGACCATAGAATTGAGGGTCCATTTCTGGGCTCTCTATTCTGTTCCATTGATCGATGTGTCTGTTTCTGTGCCAGTACCATACTGTCTTGATGATGACAGCTTTGTAATAGAGCTGGAAGTCCGGAATTGTGGTGCCGCCAGCTTTGCTTTTCTTTTTCAAGATTCCTCTGGCTATTCGGGGTCCCTTCTGGTTCCATACAAATTTTAGGATTATTTGTTCCATTTCTTTGAAAAAAGTGGATGGTCTTTTGATGGGGATTGCATTGAATGTGTAGATTGCTCTAGGTAGCATTGACATCTTCACAATGTTGGTTCTCCCAATCCATGAGCATGGAACGTTTTTCCATTTCTTTGTGTCTTCTTCAATTTCTTTCATGCGTATTTTATTGTTTTCTGAGTACAAATCTTTTGCCTCTTTGGTTAAATTTATTCCTAGGTATCTTATGGTTTTGGGTGCAATTGTGAATGGGATCGACTCCTTGATTTGTCTCTCTTCTGTCTTGTTGTTGATGTATAGGAATGCCACTGATTTCTGTGCATTGATTTTATATCCTGCTACTTGACTGAATTCCTGTATGAGTTCTAGCAGCTTTGGGGTGGAGTCTTTTGGGTTTTCCACATACAGTATCATATCATCTGCAAAGAGTGGGAGTTTGACTTCCTCCTTGCCGATTTGGATGCCTTTGATTTTTTTTTGTTGTTGTCTGATTGCTGAGGCTAGGACTTCTAATACTATGTTGAATAGCAGTGGTGATAGTGGACAGCCCTGCCGCTTTCCTGACCTTAGGGGAAAAGCTCTCAGCTTTTCCCCATTGAGAATGATATGGGCTGTAGGTTTTTCATAGATGGCTTTTATGATATTGAGGTAGATACCCTCTATCCCTATACTCTGAAGAGTTTTGATCAAGAAAGGATGCTGTACTTTGTCAAATGCTTTTTCTGCATCTATTGAGAGGATCATATGATTCTTGTTCTTTCTTTTGTTAATGTATTGTATCACGTTGATTGATTTGCAGATGTTGAACCAGCCTTGCAGCCCAGGGATAAATCCCACTTGGTCATGGTGAATAATCCTTTTAATGTACTGTTGGATCCTATTGGCTAGTATTTTGGTGAGAATTTTTGCATCCATGTTCATCAAGGATATTGGTCTGTAATTCTCCTTTTTGATGGGGTCTTTGTCTGGTTTTGGGATCAAGGTAATGCTGGCCTCATAAAATGAGTTTGGAAGTTTTCCTTCCATTTCTATTTTTTGGAACAGTTTCAGGAGAATAGGTATGAATTCTTCTTTAAATGTCTGATAGAATTCCCCTGGGAAGCCATCTGGCCCTGGGCTTTTGTTTGTTGGGAGATTTTTGATGACTGCTTCAATTTCCTTAGGGGTTATAGGTCTGTTCAGGTTTTCTATTTCTTCCTGGTTCAATTTTGGTAGTTGACACATCTCTAGGAATGCACCCGTTTCTTCCACGTTATCTAATTTGCTGGCCTAGAGTTGCTCATAATATGTTCTTATAATTGTTTGTATTTCTTTGGTGTTGGTTGTGATCTCTCCTCTTTCATTCATGATTTTGTTGATTTGGGTCCTTTCTCTTTTCTTTTGGATAAGTCTGGCGAGGGGTTTATCAGTCTTGTTAATTCTTTCAAAGAACCAGCTCCTAGTTTCGTCGATCTGTTCTACTGTTCTTTTGGTTTGTATATCATTGATTTCTGCTCTGATCTTTATGATTTCTCTTCTCCTGATGGGTTTAGGCTTTATTTGCTGTTCTTTCTCCAGCTCCTTTAGGTGTAGGGTTAGGTTGTGTATTTGAGACCTTTCTTGTTTCTTGAGAAAGGCTTGTATTGCTATATACTTTCCTCTCAGGACTGCCTTTGCTGTATCCCAAAGATTTTGAACAGTTGTGTTTTCATTTTCATTGGTTTCCATGAATTTTTTTAATTCTTCTTTAATTTCCTGGTTGACCCATTCATTCTTTAGTAGGATGCTCTTTAGCCTCCATGTATTTGAGTTCTTTCCGACTTTCCTCTTGTGATTGAGTTCTAGTTTCAAAGCATTGTCGTCTGAAAATATGCAGGGAATGATCCCCATCTTTTGGTACCGGTTGAGACCTGATTTGTGACCTAGGATGTGATCAATTTTGGCGAATGTTCTATGGGCACTAGAGAAGAATGTGTATTCCGTTGCTTTGGGATGGAATGTTCTGAATATGTCTGTGAAGTCCATTTGGTCCAGTGTGCCATTTAAAGTCTTTATTTCCTTGTTGATCTTTTGCTTAGATGATCTGTCCATTTCAGTCAGGGGGGTGTTAAAGTCCCCCACTATTATTGTATTGTTGTCAATGTGTTTTTTGCTTTTGTTATTAATTGCCTTATATAATTGGCTGCTCCCACGTTAGGGGCATGGATATTTACAATTGTTAGATCTTCTTGTTGGATAGACCCTTTAAGTAGGATACAGTGTGCTTCTTCATCTCTTATTACAGTCTTTGTTTTAAAATCTAATTTGTCTGATATAAGGATTGCCACCCCAGCTTTCTTTTGGTGTCCATTAGCATGGTAAATGGTTTTCCACCCCCTCACTTTCAATCTGGGGGTGTCTTTGGGTCTAAAATGAGTCTCTTGCAGACAGCATATGGATGGGTCTTGTTTTTTAATCCAATCTGATAGCCTGTGTCTTTTGATTGGGGCATTTAGCCCATTTACATTCAGGGTAACTATTGAAAGGTATGAATTTAGTGCCATTGTATTGCCTGTAAGGTGACTGTTACTATATATTGTCTGTGTTCCTTTCTGATCTATGCTGCTTTTAGGCTCTCTCTTTGCTTAGAGGACCCCTTTCAATATTTCTTGTAGGGCTGGTTTCGTGTTTGCAAATTCCTTTAGTTTTTGTTTGTCCTGGAAGCTTTTTATCTCTCCTTCTCTTTTCAATGAGAGCCTAGCTGGATATAGTATTCTTGGCTGCATATTTTTCTCGTTTAGTGCTCTGAAGGTATCATGCCTGTCCTTTCTGACCTGCCAGTTCTCTGTGGATAGGTCTGTTGCCAGTCTAATATTTCTACCATTGTAGGTTACATATCTCTTCTTCCGAGCTGCTTTCAGGATTTTCTCTTTGTCTCTGTGACTTGTAAGTTTGACTATTAGATGTCGGGGTGTTGCACTATTTTTATTATTTTGAGAGGGGTACTCTGTGCCTCCTGGATTTTGATGCCTGTTTCCTTCCTCACATTAGGGAAGTTCTCTGCTATTATTTGCTCCAATATACCTTCTGCCCCTCTCTCTCTTTCTTCTTCTTCTGGGATCCCAATTATTCTAATGTTGTTTCGTCTTATCGTATCGCTTCTCTCTCGAATTCTGCCCTCGTGATCCTGTAGTTGTTTTTCTCTCTTTTTCTCAGCCTCTTTGTTTTCCATCATTTGGTCTTCTATATTGCTAATTCTCTCTTCTGCCTCACTTATCCTAGCAGTTAGTGCCCCCATTTTTGATTGCACCTCATTAATAGCCTTTTTGATTTCGACTTGGTTAGATTTTAGTTCTTTTATTTCTCCTGAAAAGGTGTCTCTAATAACTTCCACGCTTTTTTCAAGCCCAGCTAGTATCTTTAAAGTCATGATTCTGAACTCTAGGTCCGACATCGTACTAATGTCCGTATTGAGTAGGTCCCTGGCTGACGGTACTACCTCTTGTTCTTTTCGCTGAGGTGATTTCTTTCGTCTTGTCATTTTGTCCAGAGGAGAATAGATGAATGAGAGAACAAAATGCTAACAGGTTAACAACGTCCCCAGCAAATATACTCCATACAAATCAGAAAAGACCTGAAACCAGGAGAAAAGAAAGGGAAAGAAAGAAAAACGAAAGAAAAAAAAACAAAAAGAAAAAGATAAAAACAGAAACAGAACAATACAAAAAAAACAGAATATGATCAAATATGATCAGGCTAGTGAATAGTTCAGTGCCACACCCTACATTTTGGGTGTATTTTGGTCTGTTAGAAAAAAGTGCTTCCTAAAATTTTAAAGGAAGAAAGACTTATATATATACAAATCAAGGGTTGATACAATGAAGGGATGGAAGATGACTGTGAAGATGAAAATTATAAAAGATTTTATAAAAGGAATTGATAAGAAGTTGTTTGAAAAAGGAAAGAAGATTTAAAAAAAAAGAAAAAAAAGGGAGAGAATGTGATCAGGCAGGAGACTAGAACAAAGGCATACACTAGTGATTTAGGGTATATTTTGATCTGTTAGAAGAAACTGTATCTCAAAATTTTAAAGAGAGAACAACTTATATATATATATATATATATATATATATATATATGCCAAAAATAAAGGTAACTATGATGAAGGGATAAAATATGACTCTAAAAATGAAAAGTAAAAAATGTTTTCTTAAAAAAGGGATTGATAAGATGTTGGTTGAAAAAGGGAAAAAGAAAAAAAACCCAGTAAAAAAATAACATTGAAAAACTAATGAATCATGGTAAAAAAGCCATGAATTCTATGTGCAGTATTCACCTAGTAGTGGAGTTCTCCTATTCTCCTTGATCAGTAAACTTGGTCTTGGCTTGCTGGCTGTTCGTGCTGATCTTCTGGGGGAGGGGCCTGTTGCCGTGGTTCCCAAATGTCTTTGCTGGAGGCGGAATTTCCCCTCCCTTGTCAGTCCGGGCTAAGCAAGCTGCTCGCCTTTGCTCTCGGGAGCTTTTGTTCCCTGCAAGCTCTTGGTACAGCTTTGGAGGACCAGGATGAAAATGGTGGCCTGCCAATCTCCACCCGGAGGAGCCAAGAACTAGGGGCCCTACTCCTCAGTGCGCCCCCAGAGAAAAGCAGTCACTCCCGTCTCCCTGGTCTCCGGCCGCACTCCGTGCTCACCCGGCCTGTGACCGAGGGTTTCTATCTCTGGCACCTGACCCCGTGTGGAGTCTCCAAACCCAGCAGATCCCTGCGGTGCGCTCCGGCGCCGCTCCTCCCGGGGGAGGAAGGGGAGTCTCCCTGGATCTGCCGCTTGTTGGGTCCCTGCTGGAGGAGCAGTGGATCCCTGCTGTGGATCACAGTTTATGGCAACCCCGAGCTGAGAGCCCGCGCCTCGGCTCTGTCTCTGCAGCTGGCTTTCCTGCTCTGATACCTGGGAGCTCTGCCGCACTGAGGCACCCCCGGTCTTTCTGTGACCCTGAGGGTCCTGAGACCACACTGTCCGCGAGGGTTCCACCCCCAGCTTAGCCACTGGAGCGACGTCTCTCAGCAGAACCGACTTCTAAAAGTAACGATTTTGTGCTCTGTGGCTCTATCACTTGCCAGAAGCGGTGGAGGCCCCCCTCCCCCACCATCTATCCTCCCGACTATCACCTCGGATTCACTTCTCTGCACGTCCTACCTTCCAGTAAGTGGTCGCTTCTCTGTTCAGAGAGTTGTTGCTACTCTCTTCTTCGATCTCCTGTTGAGTTCGTAGGTGTTCAGAATGGTTTGATCCCTATTCAGCTGAATTCCTGAGACCAGATGAAATCCAGGTCTCCTACTCCTCTGCCATCTTGCTCCAAAAAGCTCCTTGAACTACATTTTCTAATCACAGTCATCCAGTCTTTTGAATTTGTCCCTCTGGGGCCTAAGAATAGATCTGGAGAAAGAATAGTTAGGCTTGTCCTGTGGGCAGTTGCTCTTTTTCTAACCAGAAATAATGAGAAATCATGGATTCTCATTCAAACCACTAAGATACCTTGTTTTAAGATGTGTCTGTAAGTGGAATTAGGCTGCCATGTTGATGTCTGAATTTGTAATAGACATGAAGCAATAATAAGGGCAGCCCAAACATGGTCTCTGCAGATCAGGGTACTTTAGATGTGCTAGGTCAGCCACTTTTACATTGCTGGGGCAGCTGCGTGCTCACTACTCAATCGGTCGGCTTCTTCTAAGTCTCCTCTCATTGGATGCCACATGGGCTCCATCAGTTTGCATCTAGTAGCAGCAAAATTATCATTCTTTCTCTTATTACAAAAGAATTCCAGTTTGGGGAAAAAGTAGAGAGAAGATAGAGTATGCAGTCCATATTTCTGTTTTACAGATACCAACACACTGAAAGGTACTTAAGGTTCTGTGCTTCTCGTTGCATTATACAATAAAATGCTCGATGTATGCTAAGGCAAGCCATCTTTGTTAAGACCAGAAAGGAAAAAAAAAATCACTCTAGCATAGTTCAGTTATAGAAGTGGTTCTTTTTTTTTTTTTAAGCTTTTATTTATTTACTTATCAGAGAGAGAGAGAGAGAGAGAGAGAGCGGCAGGCAGAGGGAGAAGCAAGCAGAGGGAGAAGCAGGCTCCCCACAGAGCAAGGAGCCCAATGTGGGACTCTGTCCCAGGACCCTGGAATCATGACCTGAGCCAAAGGCAGATACTTAACTGACTGAGCCACCCAGGTGTCCCACAGAAGTGGTTCTTAGTTGTTGTTGTTGTTTTTTTTTAATTTAATTAATTAATTTATTTGACAGAGAGCAACAAAGCGAGAGAAGGGACACAAATAGGGGGAGTGGGAGAGGGAGAAGCAGGCTTCCCGCTGAGCAGGGAGCCCAATGTGGGGCTTGATCCCAGACCTGAGCTGAAGGCAGATGTTTAACGACTGAGCCACCCTGGTGCCCCAGAAGTGGTTCTTATGTTAAAATCTCCAAGGGAGCTTTAAAAAATCCTGATTATCCGTACCAATTAATCTGGAATCCAAGCACCAGTAGCTATTAAAGCTCTCCAGGTGATTTCAATGTGAAGTCAAGATTAAGATTACTGAAATAACAGTCTCAGTGCTCTGTGGATCTGCAAATATGGAACTCAAAAATATGTATATAAAGCTACCTCTACTAAATTATATTTCTAACTGGGAGGTAAAATCAATTTGTCCTTGTGGCTAATAGTTTAGTTTGAGTTAGTTTGCATATCTATCTATCTAGCTATATCTATCTATCTATCTATCTATCATCTACCTATGAATCTATCTACCTATATATCTGCCCATCTGTTCATCCACCCATCTATACCCATCCTGGACCAGAGGTTGTGTGTATTTTGTGGAGAATCTTAAGTGAAAGGGTGACCCAGGTATAAGTAATTAAGTAGGCAATTAGTCATTAAAGATTTTTAGATAACAAAGAAACATGATTGAACTTTGTTTAAAAATCATCCGGTGTTAATAGTAGATTTCATGATGAGACCGCTGACCAGGTCAGGCCAGAAAAGAGGTTATTTTATAATAGTAAGGTGAGAAGGAAGGAAGTCTTTAAAATTTTGGTGATGAAAATGAATAGGAAACTAATATGAAAGAGCACTTAAGAAATAATGGCATTTGCCCTACTGAAAAATTAGAATGTTCCATGGAAAATCTGTCAGAATGAATATTGGGGGAACTACTTGGGGCTTTCTTCTGTTGAACCCAAATGTCCTTTTCAGGGCTAGGCTAATTTTCCCCATTGTTCTCTGCTTGCTGTACGCCCAGGACTTCTGCCTGTTTTCTTTTCTGTTTTCAAGCTGCGACCACTCAATTTTTCTCTTGGATTTTGCAAGTCTGATCTTGGAGTGGGACACAGTCCTTTGTTCCTTACTGCACTGGGAGAGAAGTACCCAGGTCCTTGATACTTTTACCATTTTACTGCATATCATCTTTTTCAACAACAAGTACCTGGGACATCATTCTTTTCACTGTTTCCACTCAACCCAATATCAACTTCCATCAGTTATTTATTGCCACAGTTATGCTGCGTAACAACCACCCCAAACTTAGTGACTAAAACAATACATTTATTTAGCTCATGAGCTTTCAGGTGAACTGGGTGGTGTTTTTGGTCTTGGCTTGATAATCCATGTATTGATTGTGATTGGGGATCTCTCACATACTCAGGTATTAGATGGTTTTTTGTTTAGTCTAGAAAGGCTTTAGCTGGAACAACTGAGGCTCTGGTCCAAGTCTTATCCCCCAGCAGTCTAAAATCCCAATGGCTAAAGCAAGTCACAGAAATCAGAGGTGGGATGGTTAAGTCCAGAAATCAGAGGTGGGATGGAACCCTCTGCCCAGAATGGGAGAGTAGTACAAAGTGATAGGGCAAAGGCAGACATACAAGAGGGGTGCAGAAAATTTTTTTAAAAGATTTTATTTATTTATTTGAGAGGGAGGGAGAGAGAAAGAGAACACAGGGGGAGGGAGAAGCAGACTCCCATTAGATGCTGGGATCATGACCTAAGCCGAAGGTAGATGCTTAACCAGCTGAGCCACCCAGGTGCCCCAAGAGGGGGGCAGAATTAATGTAGTCAGTTCTTCACAGCCTTTTTTCTCATTCCTTTCACTGCTTAAATGAGGGGTCAACCATCATCCCTGTTCCTACTCAGAGTCCCCATGAAAACAGCCCAAGGGGGCATTCTGTTAAATCCTATGTCTTTATTCCTAGATTAATGCTTTAGTCCAAATGTCTAATTTCTCAATAACAACAACAGTAAATCAAGTAAAAGTAATAATAATGATCAAGTTTTTTTCTATGTTAACAGACACCATTTAAATTTTTTTTACTGGCATTATGGCATTATTGAGTCCTTATGACCATTCTTTTAGGAATTGCTATCCCTGTGTAACAAATGAGGAGCTCAAGTTGCACAAAATGAACATTTTAAAAACTTGCACAAAGTCAACATCTCAATATTTCTTTTATTATTGAGAAATAAGATGCTTTGTTGCACAAAATATGAACAAAGATAGTAAATAAAAGAACCACTCAGTGTTTTGATGAATTAATTTTTTGATTATGTACATTTTGAGAACAGATACCAAGGAATAAACATTTTAATAACTGAGATGTGGGAAATTAGCTTTATTGAGAATACTGAGTTCATATGAATGATATAAGCCTTCATTAATAGATTGCATTTATATGGACCTGAAATCAGTAAGATATTCTTACCTGTGTCCCAAACTACAACCCACCTTTCTTTCCCAACTACACTTGATTTACCTATTGACTTTACTTTCATTTTATTTTGTTATGTTGGTAAAAAATTTTCTAAATTTATGATATACAGAACTTAGCAGTATATATAAACAACATAGTAGAAAGAATCACAATTAGAAAATTATAAAACTTTTTTCTCCTTAATTTTGCAAGAAGCATACAAGGTGGGCAAAAGTAAGTTTTATTCACTAGCAGAAGCATGTAATATGTGAGCACTAGAAAATGATCAGTAGTATTCCAACACATTTTAATTCAGAGCATCTATCAAAATTAAAAGTAAGATTAGAATTCATGTAAAAAGGTTTTATAACTCTGCATTTCCTCAGATTTTCTTCTAGGATGAAATCATATTGGGTCTTAATGAAATTTAGTGGAAATGCACAGTGAATACCAACAGAAGTTCTCTGAGAATTACCCCGATGATGATGACATCATTTAGAGAGTCATAAGTGTGCCATTGGAATAAATGTTCCAGATTATTAAATTTTATCACTTTTTAAAAAAAGACTTTATTTATTTGACAGAGAGAGAGAGAGAGAGCACAAACAGAGGGAGAAGCAGCCTCCCTGCACAGCAGGGAGCCCGATGTGTGACTCTATCCCAGGACCCTGGGATCATGACCTGGGTCAAAGGCAGAAGCTTAACCAACTGAGCCACCCAAGTACCCAACTTTTATCACTTTTAAAAGCCAAATTAATTATTTTTATTTTAACCATTTTTTGAAGGAAACATAATGCCAATGTGTTATTGTTCTGCTTTTTGAACTGAGCATACTAAATATTTTATTCATTTTGTGATGAGTAGTTCTCAGGTTACCATTATAAATAATTTTGTTTTATATGTTAATGCAGTGTTTCCCTCAGGGGCTAGTGAGTTATGTATGTCTGTTTGATTAATTACCTCAAATTTTTAAATAAGTTCCAGTGATTCTCTTGCCTCCATTGTCTCTTCCTTACTCTTAGGCTGTTTCAATTTGACAATTCCCTTTCCTTGACACTTTTAATCTATTTTTTCTGGAACCCCATTTTAGTGTAAATCAGATAAACATTCCAAATCAGTAGATTAACTTGCATATTACATTATAATTCAGTAGCCTTTTGTCCTAGAGCCTGAGCTCCACAATTCTGAAAATATCATAAATGGATTTGTTCATTCAAAATATGTTCTGAATGTCAATACCATATTTCATTGAATCTAAGATGTCAATTAAAATACAGAACACTGTTATATGGACCACTAAGAAGGGAAAAAAAGTTGCATATTATAAGATGCACTCCCAATTTAGAGATGTTAAAATGTATGTAAATATAAGTCTTGGAGGAGATGAAATATGATATATGAGTGAGGTGTAATGTTCTGGGTGATGGGGGTGCATCAGTAATCAAAACTGATAATATACCTACTCTGATGGAACTTACTTTTGAATGGGGGGGGGAATAATTATGTTAGGTGATCATTAGTGCCAATTTGGGGAAAGCAAAGCTAGGTGAGGAGAGGAGAGTGACAAGTGGGAGTGGGGGTATTCTTTTTGTATATTCAGAGTCAGGGCAGACATCTCTGATGAGGGGATATTTGAGAAGAGACCAGAAGAAAGGCAAAGAGTGAGCCATGAGGTGGGATAAGATAACTCCAGGTAGTGGGGACAGTGAGTGCAAAGATTCTGGGTTGGGAACATGTTTGGGGTATTGAGGGGACAGCAAGTTCCATCATGCCTGCAGTAGAAGAAAGGAGGGAGAGAGTAGTAGATGACATCAAAGAATTGGTGAGCTCCAAATTAGGTCAGGCCTTGTGCACATGGTAATAAGAACTTTGAATTTACTCTGTGTTAGAGAGCAAGCTGTACGAGGATTGTTGAGTAGAGATGTGACGTGATCTGATTACATTTTAACATACATATTGTGCCTGCTGTGTGGTGAACAAGTGGAAACAGGAAGATCAGGCAGGAGACTATTGCAATTATCCAGATAAGAGATGATGGGAGCTTAGACCAGAGTAACAGTGACGGAAGTGGAGAGAAGTGATCAGATTCTGGGTATATTTTGAAGGTCAATCTTTTAGAATTTGTTGAAGGATTCAGTAATGGGGTATGAGAAAAAGAGGGGAATCAAAGATGACTCCAAGATTTTTGGCCCATAAAGGACTGGAGTTGACATTTGTTGAGATTGAAGAAAACTAAGGGAGGAGGAGCAATGTGGAAGAAGAAGAAATTAAGATGTTTTGTACATGTTAGGTTTGAAATGCCTTAGCTCTTAAGTGGAGAGGTGAGATACGCAGTTGGATACTGATTTTGGACTTCAGGGCAGAGGCCGAGACAGAGAAATAGATTTAGGAGTCAAGAAAAAGAGTCAACAGAGGTGTCAGTTGTTGCCCATACTGAGTATTGAGTAAAATAAGGACTAAGAATTGATATTTTTGGATTTTTCAACTTAGACTTTGTGAGACAGAACAGATTGGAGTGAATGCAGGAAAGAATGAGAGGAAAATTAATGGAGGCAAATCTTTTAAGGGGGACAGAAAAATGGTGTGATTATTACTTTACATAAGTTTGAACCCTTTTCCAATTATTTTTAATATCATCTAGTTGGAAGGTGTAGCAACAAAGTATCTAGGCTGCAGGGAACATTAATTCTCTGATGTCATGTCTCAAAAGACTTGGTCAAGAAATGAAGTAAGCTTAAATACACTTTCCATTCAAAGAAAAACCCTGTGTTCTTTATAACTGGCATTGCTTTTTGAAAATTTAGGGAAGCATTGAAGATGAAAGAACAAGATTTGTAAATTCAGGGTACAAAAGGGTTAGTCATCTTGTACACTAGAAATCTCCACACTAAGTAGAGGTATTTTTGTTAATAGGTGCCTGGGCAGATACTAACTTGAGCCTCAGATACTATTATATGTATTGATACTTCAGACACTACCTGTCTGAAAGGATGGCTGGGGATTCAAAAGGAACGGCTCAGAACAGCTGAAAATATAGGGAGGCTCCCATATGAAATCCCTGTTGAGAATTCAAGTAGCTGTTGTACTTCCAGAGTGGGCAGCTATAACCTTTTAGAAATAAGTATTTGAGGATTGAATGATTATATTTCGGTAACCTGCAGCATCCTGTTAATATGTAGTTCCAGATTTTTGCTAGCTAGATAACTCCCAACACTGACCTCAAGACACGATGATAGCCCCACTCCCTTGAGTTGTTTTAGACTCTACCTCAGTGAATCTCTAGGCGGTGTTTCACAAAAGCTCATGGGTCAGTCACTGCTGTCACTGCTCCACTGGGTACCACACCATCCACTCTGCCATAGATGGCTGATGCTCTGCTGCAACTTTGGGCTGCTTTTCTTTCCCTGGGTTCGTTCAAATAGCTATTTTGAGATAGCTGTAACTGCCACCTTCCTCCAAACTTTAGGCTCTGTGGCCAAGTCTTATTCATCATGCCAGGTATCTTCTTTACTTGGAATGACTTCTTCCTTTGGGACTCGGCAGTGCTCTCAGGCAATTTACCTTATCTTCACCCTTGTTGGCCAGAAATATTGTCTATGTCTGAACTGTAATCTTGGACCATGTTTGAGTTCTTTGCCTTTGAGGCTCCTCATCCCTCATGTAAATCAGTGGATATAAAGTGATACCAAGGGCTGTGACCCAACTCCACATGCCAGATGGATGTGGTCTCATCTGTTTCCAGGCTAACTGGGAACCCTTTAGAACATCCATGGTTTCTAGAGACAGGGAAGATGCTGTGGGTATGAGGTCTCTGCATTTTCTCCCCTTTACCTACGCTATAGTAGCTCAGATCTTTGGAGAAGCAGAAAGAGAAATGGGAGTTCAGATTCTCTATTACCATATTATTCTTTATCATAAAAACCCATTTTGGGGGCTTAAATTGATGGTGTGTGTTGCTGGGATCTGGAAAAAATAATCGCATTGTACGTGTGTGTGTGTGTGTGTGTGTGTGTGTGTGTGTGTCTGTATCTGTGTCTGCTAGTCTGCCTGCTAGTCTAGAAAAAGCTTTTCAGTTGCTTTTTCCTTTACTGAGTATAGGACATGCCTTAAAAATAAATCCTCTGACTGATTTTGCTCTTGGAACTTTGGGAGTTCAGATAGGTGGGGAATATGTTGGCGTTTCATTTAGAATTGCTATTAAAAAGGCTTCATGTACGGATGATGATGCTCCTGACACACACTGCTGGCATACTGAGTGTTAACCATGGTTTTTGTTCTTCCTGGCAGCAGTGATGACTCTGAGCTGAGACATCCCTGCTCCTCTCCAGGTTCCCATTTCTGAAATGGTTGGCTGTTTCCAGGGAGGGAGCCGATGGCTGGGAACCATTTTCTCTGTGCAATGTTAAGTGCTCCTTGTGGACAGTGCTGCCAGAGGGATGATGAAAACTTGGCAAATTATTGTTCATCTCAAGGCAGCTCCCAATGTGCCTTCCTACTGAGGGGAAGTCCAAAAAGAAAAGGAGGCCACAGCAGGCGGGTGCTGATGCCTTCCTCTCTTTGGCCAGTCCCCAGCTGCTGGGTCTTCCTTGTGCAGTCGAGGTGTCCATGCGGGCAGCACAATCCATGCTCTTGGGACAGCTGCTCATAAACCAGCGGTGACACACTAAAATGGTATGCTATGAAATATTTAAAGAAAGCTGTGAATTTAGTTTTCTTTTGATTAGTTCTCCAGATCTGTACTTCAGTAGCTTTGCTGAAGAGCTGGAATCAAACCAGGGATACCCCCAGAGCCCATTTAAGTACTTTGCCATGTTTACTTAATATTTTAAAGATAAAAAAACACTTTGGAACACTGAGCACTTCAAAAAAACAAAGCCTATTTATGGACCCTGAGGGCATTTCACCTTTAAGACAGCAAAGCTGCCAGGAAACTGAAGTCTTTGATTTTTATAGCACTAGATAAATTATGGGATGAGTCAGCTTCAGTGGGGTCTTTTAACTCCTTCTGCTCTGTCTTGGAGGTGTGTCAAGGATAACCTCAGGAGAAACATGCTTCCTTTTATTATGATGCCTTCAAACACTTTTCATTTAGAATATTTTAACAAAAGGAACAACCAAATATGTTTTGCCATGATACAGAGCTTGGAGTGGAAACAAAAGAACTGTAACAAAAGACCTGTAGATTGGCCCCTTTTCAGAATTAGAAAGCGTAGGTTCTAGTTCTGGCTCCGGTGTTCAGTGGTTATGTAACCGCAGGAAGGTTCTGGCTGTGCCAATTACTAGCTGTGTGACTCTGGGCAAGTTGCTTAATCTTGCTAGAGCATGTATTTGTCTCATCTAAGACAGAAGGAGAATTAATAACCCCTACCACACTGGCCTGTTGGAGAACTGAGTGTAGACACAGCACTGGCACAAAGCCTTGCATATTGCAACACCCAGGAATGGCAAATGTTACTAGATCTGAAAAGAAAGAATTTAGTTTTAACTCCATTGTTTTTTTAAAAATTGTACAACAGTGAGAATAATATACATTGCATACGGTTATTATAAGGTTTAAATGAATATGACATGGGTGAGGACTTTATATACTAAATGCCATGTACATGTAAAGTATATTTATAATCATAGAGGATTCTGAGAATTGGCAGAAAAGATAGGTGAGAGGAAAGACGGAAAATCGAGAAGACAGCAGGGAAGTTGGAAACGAGTCTGTGGAGTGGTTTGCACATTATTAGAAGTGAAAGAACAGAATTAAAACTGCCACTCAAACCAAATCCAACCAAATCTAAACCTAATCCAAACCAAACCAAAACATATAAACAAAACAAGCCAGAATACCCCCAAAAGCGACCCCCCAAACCCAAATAGCACTCAGCCCGCAAGTGTGCTAGGAACACACTAAGTTGCTCCTCTCAGTCTTAAGAATATAATATTCATTATAGCTCTCTTAGGAGAACCTGCTGGTCAGTGCTTCTGGTTCTGAGACAGTTAAGAAAAGAAGGTTGTGAATAAAAGAGTGAACCCAGCTACTGCAGAATACTACACAGACCTTCCTGTTTCAGTCCCAGAGCCTAACCTGGCTGCTCCTGACCGGGAAGGGTTCAGAAGCACCTCTGTTCTTTCTGTTCTCAAGAGATATCACTACCCAACCCAGCACTTTGAATACTGTGATGGGGAGATGGGTCTCAGTCCCCAGCTGCATACTTTCTTACTATGTCAGAAAACAGGCAACAAGGATTTTTGTTTTAAGAATTTTTCTGCTGATAATTATGTGGTAATAAACAGGGTATATTAAAAAAGGAGAAACCACGAACATGGAAATATTACAAAGTTTATAACAGTATTAGTAGTTCCACATACATTATATAGTAGTATCTACTATACTGTATGGTAGGAATGGAACTGAAGAGTTAAATTTGAGTCAGGTTTACTAAAGTCTTTCTTTTAACAAAGAGAAAGTGAATATTCTCTCTTGTATGCTCCATACCTTAAGTTTAGTAGCCCTCACATACATGCATGTATGTTTGTATGTATATAAATCTCCCCCCCCCCCCACTGTATCAATGCTGAGCAGATGTTACTATGATCTCTCTTAAAATAATTTTTCTCTCTTCTGGTCATACACACAAATCTGTGAAGAGCCCGAAGGAATGTTCATGCAAAGAGAGAAGATCATGTGAGCTGGTATGGAGTAAACTATCAGGGAGGTGGGGATAGCTTTTCAGAATCAATGAGGACATGAATGATGAATTAATCACTATAAATAAGCCCAGGTTCAGAGACCAGGACTCAAATAAATCAACTTGATGCAAGTCAGAGATGAAAAAATATGGCTCATAATTGTAGTTGTACAGTATTCAGGCTCTTGATTTTTACTGCTATAAGATATAAAGGCTTGGAAGGGCTAAGTAAAAGGGTTTGGGGCCTGTGTGAATTTTTGGAGAGTGGAAATTTCTGGGCTAATTCTATGGTTTTTACTGACATTCTGTCTGGAATATAATGATGCTTGCAGAAAGATACTATTTCTCCTTATATTGATGGGTACTGGTAAATCTGACAAGTGAGTCACTTATCTGGGTGCCCATCATAGTACACGAATTGTCATTCCAGAAATCCTGGGAGCTCTGTAAGAGCCTTCTGTCCTTCAATGTGGTGGGAGACTCTGTGGGGATTTAACTGAACCAAGCATGAGGGCTAAAGACAGATATTTGATACTGAAATTAAAGGATAAATATTAAGGACTACGTTTCCCCTTACCATTATGTTCCCTGTGTTCCCAGGGAAGCTAAATATAACTCACAGGATCAGGCTCTCTTCTGTAAGACAAGGGTGGAAGGAAAGTATCTGTAGACTGAAGAATGGAGCCATTAAGGTAGAATTGGAATAAGAGGCAGAAAAGTGTCCCTTTATTTTCCTCTATGTTTTGTTAGCAACAAGTTGTCAATGGGAGCCTTCAAGACATATTAGTTTGAGAAGGAACAAATTAGACAAAAAGGTCTAGTGTTAGATACACATCAAAAGCTGTTTCCATGAATTGCAAGGATTCCTTGCAATACTTACGATAAGGACTGTAGATTATTTGTTTGAACCAAAATTTGAAGTTTGGCATTTGTATCTCCCAATTCTCAGATCATTTATTATAACTTTTCTTTTTTAAGGTGTTAGAATAATGCTCTGAAGGATAGTGATAATGCAGATATGTTCTGAGCCTCTTGGGACCAGGCAGAGTTTAGGGGTGATTTAGGGGCAACCAGACAATGCTTCATTACCCAGGAAACTGACCCTTCTCCCATCTGCTGTAAATGAGATCTGAAAACTTTCTCCATCCTATTATCTTGTCAATTCCTAGCATTAGTTTCTAACAAGAGAGTTGAAATGCAATAAAGCTTTGGCTGGGGAAAAAAAAAAAAGTACTTAGGATTTAGTGGACTGTAACTTGGCTGCAAATCCAAATGGGTGATATTTAGCTTGTAATATGATTTTCTTCATGCATATTGCAATGTTTACATCTTGTAATGAAGCCTGTGTTTCATCATATCAGTGGTTCTCAAATGGAAAACACTGGAGAATAGCAAGATGGACCAGAAAAGGGTACCTCCTGCATACCTATGTATACACATTGACCCTTTTATGGAGTGAAAGTTGAACATGAATATGAGAAGATCCACAGAATTTTCTTCCCTGAAAATTAACCTTATTTTCTCACTTGCATCCATTAGGTGTACTTTGTTATTTCAAAGCTTGTGCTATTAAACTCTTGCTTCTCTCAGTCACAAAATTCATTCATGCATTCAAAGAAACATTTTTTTTTCTTTTTTTGGAAAAGTAGGTGAGCAGGTAGCATATTCTATTTAGAAAGAAAGAAAAAGGAAAAGGTTGTACATACATTTCTCATAAACAGATTTGGTTAGACTTTTGGTTACAAAGAACTCAGCCTCAATAAATAGGGGGCCTGTTGTAGGGCTTTGTTTTGATTAGAGCTGGCAGTGAAAGGTGGAGTGGAACTAAAGCAGCTCTAGGTTTTAGCTTCTTTCTCCACCTTTCCCAGGATCTCTCCTGTGGCATTTTTGCATCACTCTGGGGCCTGAGCCATTCTTTCTCTACTGACTGCCTCTGCTTACTCAGAGCTTTAGTTTCTTTCTATCTTTGGCTAGGATGGGGACTGTTGTAGTTACTCTTTCAACCTCAGCTCTCACCCTGCATTGCTCCGTCTTCTTTTGTCTCTGCATTCTAGTTCTAGTTCCTGAGAGTAAGGTTCTTATTGTCCTAGCTCACATTTGTATTCCATATTATCGTGCTGTACACCATTGGCTATTAAATAGATGTCATGATAGACTACAAAAAGAATCACAGTTCCCCGTAACCACACATTTGCAATGTAATTTTGTAAGCTTTCCTATCAAGAGATGGAGTCAATTTTTCTATCCTTGAATCTGGGTTGGCTTTGTGACTTGCTTGGTCAGTAGAAGGAAGGAAAAGTGATGTACAGTTGCATGCTTGGTCCTTTGGAGACCTTAAGTCCTTCTATTTGTCTTGAAAATCTGACATGTAAATATGTCTTGGCTAGGCTGCTGGAGGTTGAGAAACCAGGTGGACAGAAATAAGCTATTTTAGACTAGCCAGCCAGCTGAAAGTTTACTGCAAATGCACAAGTGAGCCTAGCCAAGATCAACCAAGCTAGTCCAGATTAGCCAAATCAAGCAGTCTATTTCAGCACAATTTGATGTCCTATGTAATCATAAGCTAAATAAATGCCTGTTGTTTTAAGCCACAGATTTTTAGATTAGTTCACTGCACAGCAAAAGGTAGTTAATAAAGATGTACTCCTTTTGGTTTAGTCAGCCATGCTAGGTAGTGTACCAGGATTATGGTATAAAACATGGTTGCTTGCCTCTTTCTTAGAAGTTATGGACAAGGCAGTATAATTTAGAAAGAATATAGGCTTTTACTTATTTGACAAATACTTGTTGAGTGCCTGTAATGTGCCACATACTATTCTAGGCAATAGAAATCAAAGATGATAAAAAATATACATAGTCCCTTCTGCCAAGGACTTCATGGTATTGAATAAATGGAATTCTCACTTAGTAGGGAAGACAGACATTAGTCATATCATCATCCTGACAAATATTTATTTACCAACTGAGGTAGGGCTCATAAGCAAAGGCATATATTTTTATGAGAGTAACAACAAAGACTTAGACTGGGTCTTGAATCCTTACTGAATAAATGGTGCTTGATCTAAGATTCAAAAATGGGTATGGTTAATTAGGGAAAAGAGTAAGGAGAGAGCTTGTGGATGAAAGGAAGAACTTTCAGCACGGGCAGAAGTCCCATGATGGAAGCTAATACAGTTCATTTAAAGGCCGGAAAGAAGATCATAGTGAGTGTGACTGGAAAATGCCTTGAGAGAGGGGGACTATGAGGAGATATGGGTGGAGAGAGTGTAGGGGCTTGCGTTCTTGGGGCTTTGTAGTCTGTGTTATGGATTTTGGAAACATGGAAGGCTTATTGAAGTGGCTGGAGGGAGAATGGAAGCATGGGTGCATGATCAATTCTGTCTTTTGGAAAGATTACACTATATGCAGATGAAAAATGATTGAATTGAATTCAAATTGAGTGAATGTGGAGAAATCAGCTAATAGGCTATTGCATTGTGATGGTGAGAGATGATGGTAGCTGGAACTACAATAGTAGCTCGTAGGGGGCAGATCTGAGAATTGCTTTGGGGATAAAACCAATAGGGTAAACCAAGGTGCCTAAGAGATAAGACCAAAGATTTGGGTATGAAAGTTGAGAAACAGGGAGTTATTGAAAGAGACTTCTAGATTTCTCACTTTCACATACAGATGGGTGAGGGTGCTATTCAGTGAGATTAGGGACTCTAGAAGAGGAGGTCTAAGGAATGAAATCATGAGATCTGTAGACATGTTGAGTTCAAGATGCACTGAGGTCTCCAAATGGAAATGTGGTCTAAGAGGTTGGATGTCTGGATTAGAGGAGAAATCTGGGATACAGATAGGAATTTACCAAACATTGGTATGGAGTTTGCAATTGAAATTGTGGACATGGAGAGAATTTAGGGCAGACGTTGCAGGTGATAGTTCATGGGCCAAAACTGAATAACAAAAATAGTTTGTCGATTTACATGGAATTAAAAATAGAAATTGAGAGAACATGCAAAAATCAGAATATTTCACATAAATATTTGGATTTCCAACTTCTCTGAAAATCTGAACCATTGACAATATCGGGCTCTCATTCCAGCATGGCAATAACTGGCTGGAGCTGGGTTGTAGTCACCCTTTAGATGGACCGTGAGCTCTCTAGTTTGACATATTTTCACTTGACTCCATTTCCTGAATTGTGTTCCCTGCTTGACCACTGTAGGATTTGTCTACAAAACTGAAACTTGAGAAGCTCCATCCTGTAATTGCTCAAAAGAGAAGGACACATTTGCCAAGGAAACTGAGAAAAAGGAGTCAAAGGGGAAGGAAGACGACTTGGAAATGAGGTGAAGAGAAGAGGAGAGTGAACGACTGCTTCAAATGTGGCCAAGAGAGTGAGTGAGACCAGGCCTGAGACAAACCTACTGGGTTTAGAGGCTTGGGAGGACATTGGTGTGTGTGTGTGTGTGTGTGTGTGTGTGTGTGTGTAAAATTTTTTGAGAGTTGGGTCCATCAGCTAGATAGGAGTGGGTTTAGGAGTTTGGGAAATGTATGGGATTGAGTAATGCCTGCCTCCTTCCTCTCCAATTCATGTCCATATTCCTTCATATTCATATTCCTTATTGTGAATAAGACCTTGTTTGGAAATACTCTTTGTAGATGCAGTGTAGTTAAGATGAGATCATACTAGATTATGTAAACCCTAATCCATGGCACTTGTCGTTATGCAGAGGAAAATTTGGACACAGAGAGACATTAGTGAGGAAAACACCATGTGAAGACAGAAATGGAGATTAGAATGGTGTACCTACAAGCCAACAAATACCAAGGATTCCTGGCAACCACCAGGAAGAGAAGGAAGGATTCTTCCCTAGAGCATTCAGAGGGAGCACAGCTATATTGACATCTTGATTTTGGACACCTAGGTTTTGGAACCATGAGAAAATGGATTTCTGTTGTTTTAAACTACCAAGTGTGTGCTACTGTGTTACAACAGCCCTAGGGAGCTAATATATGGAGTGAGGAAATAGAAACTGTGAGTATAGAGTTCTTTAAAGAAGTTTGGATACATGTGGAAGAAAAAGATAGGGAGGAATTGAAAATTGAGTTGTAGCATTTGGATATTGTGTGCCTTTTTCCTGAACTTCTTGGCTGTTGTAGTACAGATAATGGAGAAATGGAGAGTAGGGTCTACTTAAGCTTAGAATTTTGCCAGACAGTTATGATGGAGAAACAAATGGATGAAGGAATTTATAGATTCATGGGACTGCTACTAAAATGAAGAACTGTGGATTCCAAGCTGGCTGAGGAAGGAAAAAAAAGGTGGGGGGTGGGGGATGAGGTTTGATGTATTGAGAGAAAATAAAGGAGTCAAAGAACCAGAAATTCCCACTAAATCAATGTTATAACTGAACCCTGTTCTTGTAAAATTTGTATGTTGAAGCTCTAACCACCAATTTGACTATATTTGGAGATAGGGTCTTTCAGGAGATAATTAAGGTTAAATGAGATCATAGGGTAGGGTGCTAACCCAATAGAACTGGTGTCCTTATAAGAAGTGAAGAGACAACAGAGCTCCTAATCCCACTCCTGTCTAGCTGCTGGGCCCAACTTTCAATATATTATGTTATTTTATACTAATTATTCTATTTATTATATTAGACCAGCATCACCAATGACCTCCAAGCCTCTAAACCCAATAGATTTGTCTCAGTTCTGGTCTCATTCAGTCTCTTGGCCACATCTGAAGCAGGGGAGTGGAGTTTCTCAAGTCTCAGTTTTGTAGACAAATCCTACAGTGGTCAAGCGGAGAACATAGATGAGGAAAATGAGTCAAATGAAAATATGTCAAACTAGAGGACTCCTGGTCCCTCTAGAGGGTGACTGCAACCCAGCTCCAGCCAGTTATTGCCAAGCTGGAATGA